>NC_081845.1:78527249-78827249 GCF_963259705.1 Myotis daubentonii | reverse complement strand
TACATGGGGAACACCTGGGTCTTCTTTTCTGAACCCCATAATAACTTTCTATCTCACTCAGAATAAATAAAGTCCTTACATTGGGCTACAAAAAGCCCCTTTTGATTTGCCACCCCATCTCTGATACCCCCGCATCATCATCTTTTAAAACTTACTTTGTGATTCATCTGTTGCAAACACACTGGCCTGCTTGTTGGTTCTCAAACAAGTCAGGCTTGTACATATGTTCTTTCAGCACCTGGAATGTTCTTCTGCAGATACCCATGTGCCTCACTCCCCCTTGTCTCTATTCAAGGATTAACTTCTCACTACGGCCTACCTCTCCAGTCTATGTAAAATAGAATGCCCTTACCTCTGACCCAAATATATTTTTCTTCAGAACACTTAACATGTTTAATGTCTGCCCTCCCCCTATAGGAATGCATGCTTCATGAGAGCACTTATCTGCTTTGTTCACGTCTATATCCTTAGTGTCTAGAACAGTGACCAATCGGTAATTAGCACTTAATGTATCATTGTTGAGTAAATCAATAAATGGTATATCTTTTTAGAAAATCTGGTTTGTACCTGAATGTATACCTTTATGGACAAACACACACATACTCCCATTTTCTCAGAAAGGATGTTATTACATTTAATTTATAAGTCCATACATTGTCTTACTGAGCTGAAGATAGGCAAGGATGTGGAGAGGGCCCGGTGTCAGAAATTGCTCAAAATACAGATTCTATTATAACAAGGAAGGTCCTGGTGAGGGCCAGTGAAGGGAAGACACTCTTCATCTGCCAAAGTCCTAAATCCAAAGTGCCGAATTACTGAGTTAAATTGCTGTTGTTTCCCAGATATGTACTGGAGGAATGAGAGAGAGAGAAGAATAAGACTAAGATGCCTTCAGTCACTTACTCACTAATGTTTACTCCCATTAGTCCACAGATAGTGACCAATAGACATTTGACCCAACAGTCAACTGTAGAGGCCCTTTCTTCCCCAATTGTCTGTCTAACATTCCTCTTCAGCTTCCCTCAGCCCCTTTCACCGGCCCTTCTAGTCTTCAATCCTAAAGCCCATACCACACTCCATATGTAAAGCAGCCACAGGATGTTTGCTTAGACTCAACCTCTTAAAGTGTTCCTTCTTTTCACAATTAAGAACAACACACCCCACGTAGGTATCCAGTTTTTCTGTCTGAAAAATGTAGAGTTCTTCCCTCAGAAAATTACAGTGAGATTTCTTGAAATGATGCTTTCAAGGGACCATTGTTGGTCCCTAGTCTTGGCTCAGATCCTAATAGATAATATAGTGGTGTCTACTCCTATCATCATACACACCTTTACTTCCCCCACTATTGCCATTACTGCTCTATTTCCACAGCTGCTCCATCACACTAGTACCACTAGACCACATCCTTCCAACATCCCATTGCTGGTAATCCTGACTTTTCCTTTCAAATATGGAACATAGAGCTTACATACTCTGAGGTAAACTATCCACGAAGCAAGAAACTATCCTTTGGTGATCTGTAGGCTTAAGGTTACAGTGGTACTACCCTGCTTCCCAGTCTTTCAAAGGACCAACTTGGAATTTTTACTTTAATTTTCCTTCTCATTGTCATGATGATGACAAGAATAATCATCAGAAATACAGTAATAATAATGAATCCTGCTGTGAACAAGAGGGAAAAAATGTGACCTGTGGGCACAGGTCATTTTCTTATGTTTACTAAAAACTTTTTTCGCTCACAACCACATTTGATTAATGTCCCAGCTAATTATCTTCAACTGGTGGACCAATGATTTGCTTGGCAGGACTCCTCCATCATAAATGGTCAGAAAATCTGAACTGAAATTGATGAGTAAGTGGTAGAGGTAGGGTATGGAATTGAGGTTCCTGTCCTGACTCCACTGTTGGCCTCTGAATGACCCTCAGGGAGCCCCATAAAATTACTGGGCCTCAGAGGATTACTCAGTTCCCAAACCTGTCCTATTCAGGGCCTAAGGATGGTCCTTTCTCTCATTGGTGAAGTGGAGAGTAGATGCATGCATTCACTCTAGCTCTGGGACATCTGACATCTACATCTGTAAGAATGCAGTCAGGTGTGTGTTGGACATTGACAGAAACACAAAACCCATGTTTTTCTGACAACACCTCTGCTGTAGTGAACTTGGAATTTTGATCAAAAGAGATACAACATGCACAGGCAGTAATTCAAATAAGACCACAGGGAAAACAAAGGAGCTAACATTTATTAAGAACCTACCATGCGCCAAAATCTTTAGATACGTTGTCTGAAATGACCTTCAGAATAAGACTATGAGGTCAATATCACCCTCCCTATTTCACAAAACTGGGTGGGCTGCCAGAGAGGCTGTAATTCCTCTTTCAGTCCAGAACTGGCCGAGGAAGCTTCAGCACCTGGGACCACCTGACAGAGACACTCATGTCCTATCTACTTCCGCAAACACTCCCAGGTAGCTCTTTTATTAATTAGGTTTGTTATCGGAGTTACACTTAAGGAAAAACATGTGTTAGCCTAAGTACATTTGCCTATGGCTTGTTTATATATGATTTCTTTTCATTTTGTTAATGTAGATATACCTTGCCTCATTCCAAAAAGGATTTGAGACAGATTACAAGGATTAGTGGGTAAATATATAAACCTGGCCTTTATCCCTTGTACCATCAAGCAAAATATTAAACACACTGAAACAAATCGATAGTCGTTTTAAAATGTCAAGGGAATTAAGAATGATGTTAATGAAGGGAGAAAAGCTCAGCCCAAAGAAAATGAATGATTTGTGTTGGCAACAGTACGATAAACAGGACCAATTAATTAATGTGATCATTGTTATTCTGTGCTACAAAGAATTCCCTCCTCACTTTATCAGTGACAGGTATAATGAAATCGAGGTAAGTTCAGAAGAGATATGATAAGGAATTCAGCTATTTTTTATTAAAATAATTGTAAGTGATAACCAAGGTGAAAGCTCCTTGGTGTGAAAGAATGTAAAGTTTAGTTTTAATCTAGCTTAAACACCAGGACCCCAAGTGTTTCATCATCACACTTTCATTAGCTTAAAATAAATACACAGGGGGTGGGAGTGGGGGGGCCAGCTTTGAAGGAGCGTCACTGGAGGACGGGAGGGCAGTAGGAGGACTCGAGTTCTCCACTTGATGGAACTCGGATCCATTTCTGAAAGCTGAAATAAAGAGCAAGGCTGAAATCAGCCTTTGGCTGTGACCCTTAAATTGCTTGTTATGATTGTTCATGAAAGCTAAGTATGTCCCACAAGTGACCTTGGGTAATTTTATAAAAATCAACCAACCATCATTATTGTTACTTCCCCTCTAAAATAAATAAATGAACACAACTTTTTACATGTAATCACTTCTTTCCATTAAACCTCTTTCTTATTTCTTTTAAAGGCAAGTAAAGGAGATTTTTAGCAGCTACCTAATGTTTGCAACATACATCAAAACCTGCTTTCGGCTCACCCTACAATTAGCCATCCTCTGTAATACCACAGAAACATTTGTTGTGTGTTTGTGTGCTTTTTAAGAAAAACAAACAACACAGTTTTAGCTATTTTCTCCCTTACAGAAAAATGTAGAGTATAAATATTTTACCATACAATAATAAGACTTCAAAAGAGATGGCTATACTTTATATCTTCAATTTTTTCCTTCCATTCTCTTGAATTTGGGCCTTGCCTGACTACTTCACCAGAACTACAACCACATTGTTGAGACCAAAGCTCATGCTCACTCCTCACCTTCCCTGAGTGGCCAGCAGCATTGGACACACTTGGTCACACCTTTCTTGAAACTCCTTCCCCTCACTTGCCTAACACTGTGCCTCCAAGTTTTCCTCCTGCCTCCCAAGCCTTGCCCCAGCCTCCTCTACCTGATTCTTCTTGATTATCCCAAATACTGACACTTGGAGTTCCCGATGACTCAGTCCCTTGACTATTTTTCTCATCAACCTTGGTTGTCTTGATGTTTTAAATATCATCATATGCACATTGCTGATGGCTCCCAAATTTGTATCTCCAAAGCCCACCAATGTCCTCAGATAGAGACTCATACACCCAGCTGCCTACTCAATATCTCTACTTAGATGTCTTATTGACTTCTCAACGTGGCATATCCAAAACATGACCTCCTCATCTTGCCACACAGGCCTGCTCACAGTCCTTACCATCTCCATAACTGGCAACTCCATCCCTTCAATTGCTCAGTCTGAAAACTCTAAAGTCAACTTTCACTCCCTCGCACTTTAAGACCAATCTTTCAGGAAATTGTGTGCATTCTTTCTTCAATATTCCTGATCCTACCACTTCTCACCACTTCTGTTTCTGGGGTGTGAGTCACTCTCATCTCATCCTCGGAGTATTATAATAACCCCCTCGCTTAGCTCCTTGCTTCTGCCCTTGCCCCAACCCCAGAGTCAACTCTTAAATCAGCACCCAGTGTGATTTTTATTTGTGTAAATCTTATGTCACTACTTTGTACAAAGTCTCCAATGCTCCCACCACACTCACTGAAAGCCTACCCAACCCTACAGGGCTGGTCCTCTGTCTGGCCCACTCTCTCTCTCTACTAACCCCTGGCTCACATCCTCCTGCTGCACTACCTTCTTGTTCCCCTGCCCTCACTGCGTGCAAATACCCCAACCACCACCAAACTACCTCGCCACCTTCCCTGCTGCATGTTTCTCCATGCTGCCCAGAAAATCTAACAAAAATTATCATTTTCTTACTTGACTGATTTCCCTATAGAAATAAACTCCACGAGAGCAATATTTTGGCCTTTTTTGTTCACAGCCATAGCTGCTATACTTAGAACAGTGCCTGGCATATGGGAAACTTGGTAAGTGCTGATTAAATCCTGTTGAATAATAGGAATTGAAGTTATAGAAGTGAATGAGGTCTCCCTAGGAGAATATGTAGAGTGAGAGCAGGACAGGGATAAGGGGCACAAGTTGTCAAATATTAATATTTAAAGACTAGAATATGGAAAAGAAGTAGCAGATGCTTGAATGTGAGTCAAAGAGTTCAGTGAATTAGGAGAAGAATCAAAAGGCTGTACAGACAGACAGCAGAAGAACTCTTAAGAACTGTGGAGCTGATAGGCAAAGCCGGCAAACCCTTAATGTCATTTTCAGGAGGCTCAGGAGAGAAAGGGTGCATGCCAAGAGTGTGCTTCATGAGGACATCAATGCCAGCAGAGAAAATGAACCGAGGAGAGGGGCTCCAGTTTTAAACAAGGGGAAATCCAGAGGTCAGTGAAGGCAAAGCCAGGGAGGGATCCAAGGACCCCAATTAATAGATCAATCCTCATCCCAAACTAGATATTTCATTTGCTCAAAGCCTGACAAACCTAAAATTTTAGATGTAAATTATCTAAATCGATTAGCCTCCATTCAGCTTTGTGTGTCAACCCTAAATAATTCCTTTAAAGGTTTAAAAGCCTGTATCTGGTTACCTTTCTGGTCATTAATAGTCTAATAGATAGGGAAGCCTGTGGAATTCCCTTTCTCTGGGGAATTATAGATCACCATTCCTTCAAGATGGTTGGACCCTCCTCTGCCCAGCGGAATGATCCCGGCACAGTTGGGTACACTGCTGTACCCTACTGCACGGTGCTGCCGTGGAAGTGAGCGTCAGGAGGAGGTGAGGAAGAGGGGAGAGGAGTGGCATTGAGGGAAGGCAGCCACAGCCCGAAGCCTGCATCGTGATGGGGATGCACACAGCTTCCTTTGTTGGCAAGATCCGGATTAGACTTGTGCCTGATCCACTGGAGCAGAGCCTGGAAGCCTTCGAGGTGGGCTTGTCCCCGGCCAGAGAGGCGGAAAATCAATTTGGCTCTCAAACGAGAGCCCCCAAGAGCTCAGTGCACGCTCCATAATCCTATCCACTAGCAGCTCGGGAAATAGATGCCTGAGCCCTCACATATTCATGGGGGATGTGAGGCATAAATCAGGCTTTAAGGATTGGGGGCAAAGGGAATGGACTCTCTGGCTGGCTACTAATTAATCAAGCACAGAACACCTACACCTAACAACCTGGGAGCCACACACACAGGCACAGGCGGCGGCTGCGGCTGCTGCTGCTGCTGCTTTTCCTGATTATTTTCTTCATTTCAATTAAAATAGATATCGAATGAAATTCCCCCCTTTAGCTGATGCTGCTTACGCATCCCCCCTGTTCTTCCTTTAATTAAAAAACATGCTTATTGCAATACTTGCCAGAATCACTTTAACGGTATTTTAATTGTAATGTCTCTGCCTGATTAAAAAAAGAAAATATGAACTAGAAAGTGTTAGCAAAAATGTTCTCCGAATGCAGGAAAAGAACCGCACACCTCCCGGAATGGCTGCCACATGCTAATTCCTTAATTAGCCTGGCACTGCAGTCAAATGGGCAATGTAGAGGAAAAAACAGATCTGAAATAAAAGCACTGAATCAGAGCCACAAACAATAGCAGTTGGGAGAACCGTTTCCATCAGCTCGGATTTCCCCGGCAGGAGAGAGAGCTGCAGCGAAGGGAGAATGCCAGGCTCGGGAGAGGCCCATCAGGGTCTCCAGCCAAGTTCCCACTGTTCCTTGCAAAGGGTCGCATAGCCTTTGGGAAAAGTGTAGCTGGGCTACACTTCCTAGTTAATTGACTGCCAGTTCCTTTTATTGTTTTCGGCTAGTGGGGTCTCAAACTTGAGCACCCATCCACACCACCTCAGGGTCTTCAAACACCTTTTGAATAAAGAGATTGCTCAAAGAAGTATATCAAATTGTAGGACTGGTCAAAACTGTGATTGGGTCAATGCTAATTGAACTCGGTAAACCCCCAGAGAGGTTTACTGTGAGGCCAAAAAATGTGTCTCTCTAGCAAGTCCTTTGATGCTGCTGATGACGGGACCCACACTTTGAGGATCATGGCTCTCAGTAAATTAAGTGATGGCTATAGGTGTCCATAGTCTTGTGAAGTTTGCTACCAGCTCACAGGTTGAGAAATGCAAGGTTGGATTAATTCACTTCACCATTCAACCAACAGTAACTGTTGTTTTCCAGCCCTTCTGCTAGGAGCTAAGATCAAAACATAAAAAAGGCAGTCTCCACATCCAGGTCACCGTGGAGTTTAACTACTACAGGTAAATAGAAATACCCTAGTTTTAGTGAATTAGCCAACTTTACAGATAACTGAGAAAGAAGATAAAGGTTATGACTCAACCTTTTACTTTTTCTATAAAACATAAAACTCAGTAAGTGAACCTTCTAAAGGAATTAACTCTATACCAATTACAAAGTGTCAACATATTTGTGGAAGAGAAATTGTAAAGAAATATTTAAAGGAACTCAAATACTGAGATATAAATAAATGCCTTTGTCATTAAAACTACTGTTATCAGTTACTGTTTAACTAAACCTTGATTTCCTCCCCATCTCCAGAAAACCATTACTGCCTTTTACCAACAAAACTTCTGGCATGTAAGTGCTCAAGGCCCTCAGCTATTCCACGGATTTCTGGAAATTCACTTAAGACCTCAGAAAGAAAGCTAGTATTTGTAGGGAGAGGCAGGAAAGACAAAACAAGACTTTCTCCAAAGTCTGTATCTGGCAGGTAAAAATCTCCCTGGCTACCAAATTTCTCATTCATTCAAATAATCTCCTTCATTTTATTTATCCAAGTTCAATTAGCACAGACCAAATCACATTTTTGACCAGTCCTACAATTTGATATACTTCTCTGAGCAATTTATTCGAAAGCTTAAGAAAACAGGAGCCAGGTCTTTATTCAAAAGGTTCCAAATATAATTATTCTCTGTATAATATAAATATGATTTTGCTAATAGCATAATGTTTTAGAAATGAAAGGTAATCATTGTGTCCTCACAGTACTTATTTATTTAGAAAATGATAATTCCTCCTACTCCCCACAAGAATATTATAGTACATAAGAAATAATAGTAATAAAATGCTCATTCTCCAATATATTTTAATCTGTCCAAGAATCCCAGATACAAAAGCATCCCAGATATTTAGCTCCACTCCCAATCTTGATTAAAAAGTATGTGGGAGTCATTAACAAATGAGGTAGACAGGTAAGGAGAGACCGAGCCCTAAAGGACCTACAAGCCATATTAAGGAGCTCAGACTTGATCTGAAAGGCTAATAGAGAGCCAGTGAAGGGTTTTAAGTAAGAAAGTTTGAAACATTTATCTTTCATTATTGAAAATATTATAGCTTCTGAGCTAGGAAGGGACTGGTACTTCTCATTAGCATTTTTCATGTTACAATATCGAAGTTGTCAAGACATAAAACTGTAAATTGTCTAATATCTAAATTGTTTAATGTCTGGCTGTCCATCTATTGAAAGCATGTTCCTTCTCACAGCAACAGCTTATCTTTCATTTAAGGCTAATCAAGTGTGTCTGGGACTGTTCTCTGGAGGTAAATAATGGAAGTCATTGCCTGATTGAGAGAAATAAGGGGTTTCAGAGTCAACTGTCCCCCACATTACAAAACTTTTGTCTCTGATCTCCTGATACACAAATAGTAAATGAAATTGGTCACCATCTGAACCAATCCACTAACATTTGAGGATACCAGGAAGGACTCTGATCATAGAGAAATTTATAGCTAACATTTATCTGCCTCTTCAGGTCAGAAATTCATTAATTGGTTTATTCATTCAATAATTATTTGAATACTTGCCATGTGCCTAGAGATATAATGGTCCTGGCAATGGAAAGGTAAGCAAAGGCAGACCTGGCTCCTGCTTTCTTAAGCTTGTAGCCAAATTTGCACCTTGCCAAAAAAGATACAGTGAAGGAAAAAAACACATACCCTAATATTAAATTTATAAATAATTGATATAAAAATTATTCAAGTTCTTAGCTGATTAAAAATTCTATCAATGATACACTTAGCTTTGGACATAGGCAAAAATCACCTCTCATAAAATAATTAACAGTAACTTGTCACCAAGAAAAGACTGACACATAGAGATACACAAGGTAAAAGGATTAAGGCTAGATTTCAAAAAAACTCAGGTTAATCCTTATGGATCCTAACTTCTTGATCAGGCTTCTCCTTAGATTACTGCCCAGCCCCTTCGGAAGCACCAGGCTTGAAAACATAAGAAAGTTTACTAACTCCTTTATTGTACTTCCTCCACAGGATTGCACAAACAAATACATTAACGTCTGTAGAGTTTCAGACAAGCCACTCTCTTCCTATAGAGGGAAGAGAGTCAACACCACTTCTATTTTGTGCATTGATTTGAGGACCAGAGCCTTGCCCAAAACCACAGGAGAGTCTGTAGCTGCCTCAAATATGAACTCAGGCCCCAAGTTCATTGACCAAACTGCAGTGAGTCAACCTTGTTACATTGTCTGTACATAATCATCCCATCCCCTGCCTTGAAGGGTAGCTGTGGTTCAGCTGAGAGAGGAAGCCAGTCAGTCAATCTCCTTTCACAGCCCACTTACAGATAAATTATTTTAACTTGCCTATTTGTGACAAATTTGACCAGCCCACAAGACATGCTGAGCATGACATTATATAGTTATGAGAGAAATATTAATGTAGAATATTTTATTTTTTTATCAAAACTCCAGCCTGACTTCAGATGGGTTTCCTTTAAATCCACACACTGGTAGCTGTTAAGTCTTATACCTATAGGCATAAGGTAATCTGCCCAGAGACTCACACAGACCTGATACACAGAGCACCCCTACATAATATTCTAGGAAGTCCTATCTCATAACACACCAGCTCATTGCAAGCATGCACCTACTGAAACTGGGGCTGATTGAGTGCTGACTGGAAGGGACCATGTGTATAATCTATTGGATCAAAACGGCTATGCTGGGCACAGCACTTAATACCTCACTCTGGCCCTGGCCGATGTGGCTCAGTTGCTGAGTGTCATCCCATGTATTGCGAGGTTGCTGGTTCAGTTAGATTCCCAATCAAAGCACATACTCCAGTTTCTGGTTCGACCGGAGGTAGCCAATCAATGTTTCTCTCTCATCAATGTTTCTATTTCTCTCTCTCCCTACTTCTCCCTCTAAAATCAACAAAAACATATTTTTAAAAATACCTCACTCTGAAATCCTCAAACCCTTTCCAAGAATGAAGAATTCTACATGGAACTTGGGAGTAGGTCAAATAGAAGATACCTCATCTCAACAAGCCAAGAATACGCATTTGTACGCCACTGAAATCCTAAAAATAACAGACTAACAAGATCTGAGTGTCCTCAAAATAAAAATTGGAGAAAATGAGACCATATTCCAAACAGCACCAGAGAAACACATTTCCAAGGAGTCAAAATAGCAAGGAGAATGGAGGCAAGCCAATGGATAGACTCAGCTACTTCCTCCTCTGTGTCCTTCCTTCTCTTGCCACAGAAAGAAAAATACTTCAATATGCATTTTGAAGATAACAGAGGCAAAAGCAATCCAAGGACTTCATTACCCAGCTAATTCTTTCAATAACCCAGTTAGCTTTGTATGTAGAAGCAGCCACTATCTGTAAATAAAATTGCAACTTAGGCCTGATAGCCAGCCATCTCTTCTATTATCCCCATCAGTCAGAAAATAAAAATAAAAAACTAACATAAATTGAGTGCTTACTCTGGACTAGGTCCTATGCTAAGGGCTTTACAAATATTGCCTCATTTAATACTCAAAACATCCATATGAGTTGGACAATACATTGTAGTCTTGTCACGCAGTAGCAAACAATAAATGTTAGCCATCTTGGTCACTACTGCTGTCATTACATGAGGCATGACCCTAATGGGGCGAAATCCGAGGTTTATGCAGGCTATGCAACATGCCCAAGGTCACAGGCAGGTAAGGGACAGAGCCCAGATTAAGACTCAGTTCTTTCTGACACAAAAGCCTGCCAAGCATTTAAGTGTTTTGGTGTACACCAGTAGACCAAGAAATAGAAAAATCACATTAAAGGAAACCAGTACACCATTAAGCAGCAATAGAGACTGGGAACAAGTTTCTGTGAAGTATTTTAAAGTGATGGCATCGTAATTAATAAGAAATTACAAAATGCCTTCCTTTTGAAAGCCGAGCACCAAGGGAAGAGGCATTTCTAGGGTTTGTGCTCCCCTAATTGGCTCTTTCTTAATCATTATCTCTAGACCACGTCATGTCAAGTTGCTTGACCACCAGAATAGAGATTCATTGCTTCATTATGAAAATATGAATGCTTCCCCAACTGCAGCCACAAGCCCAGGATGCATAATGTCTCTGACATGAGGGCAACATGCCTTCTTTGTTATTATGGTTCATCATAATTACTTGGAATAAAATAATAAATTTTAATTCAGCGATGCCTCTGGCCGTTGGGCATCTTAACATAAAAGAACAAAAAATATAATTAACTAAATCAAGGCAATATGCCTATTTCCAACCCAGCTCATTAGTATTAATTGATTGGGTAATTCTCTTTTGTGTTTAACAGTACCCCCTAAAAAACAACTTAAAAAAAAAGGAGCGAGGACAAATGGAGGGAAGAAGTAGAAATGGTAAGTAAATAAAAGTTCTTCATAGTTTGCTAATTAGGACAAAATAATATTATAGTCAAAGCTTTTATTATGGTCACAAAATAATCTGCCATTTTTTTCAATAAAGTTCAAAAATCAGTGTATGTAGCATCATAAATAATGGAGAAACCCTTGTCTCTGGTACCATTCCCAATTGTCTCAAAGAAATTTATAATCCTCCTTCTACTATATAAGTTGTCCTTGTAAGAAAAAGTGTCAATTTTATTTTACAGATGAAAATGTAAGTACAGCTCAGAGAGTCCAAGACTCTTGAGGGCCACATGCACAAGTGCTGGTTTTCCTGATATAGGAGCCTGGTCCTCTAGACACCAGGATGCTGCCTTCCATGAATGGCAAAATAATACAGAGGATGCAATATTTTCATGAAGTAGTCCGAAATGTCATTCTTAGGTGACCTATTTTCACTTTTATTTCATACTAATCTTTCCCAATGGTGTACACTATTCATTTAGAAAGCCTTCTGTGTAATATTGTGAAAATGACTGAAAGTACTTCCACTATAACACTTTATATTTTGTTTGGTAAAATTTTTTTAAGAAAGTGGGGGGGGTGGTTTTGGCTTGAAATTTTCCATGCTTTATCTCAGCCTATGTAGGGTATCAGAAAAATAAAGAAATCCCACTCAGCTATTTTTCTGATACTATGAATGGGTATGAAAAGGACAGACAGTAGCAGACATTGAGAGAGTGACTTGCTGTTGATGAGGAGGAGAATAATGGTTTAGTGCTATACTTGGACAGCTTTTCATTATCCTTCACATACTCTCACACATATTATAGACCAAGAGAAGACATTAGAGGTTTAAGGCTGTGCTATATCAACGAGACACTTGAGAGTTGGTTTCAAATTCATTTTAGAAACAGAAAAATAACTTACCAATTTTATATTCCTAACAACTCATAAGGACATAGATTTATACATAGGTATATGTATGTATATATGTATGTATATGATGTAAATATGTATATATATATATATTTGTGTGTGTGCCTAGTGATAGATATATTAGATATATCAGTCAGAATAATTAAGGACAGTGAAAGTGAATTAGCTAGAAAAAGTGATATCTAAGAGAGCAATAGTTTTAAAATTATACTTCTTAAATTTCACCCAAGACTTGCACCACTTTATTTGTCCATTTATTCAACAATTAACACATATTCTTTGAGTCCTCATTATGTGTCAGGCACTGTCCTAGACACTAAAGAGAAAGTAATGAATAAGTTGGTGCAGTCTTTTGCCTTTCTAAGCTTGTTCTAGCAGAGGAAACCGATTTTAAACAACCAAATTTATAGTATGTCATGTGGCGATAGGTGCTGTTAAGTAAAGCAAAATAAAAGAATAGAGAATAATAGGAAGGCATTTTAATTTTAGAAAAGGTGGCCAAACAAGGCCTCTCTGGTAAGCTGACATTTTCTCATGAATTAAATGGGTGAGCCAGCCACATGAATATTTGTAGGAAAGATATTCCAGGCATAGGCCAATATGTGCAAAAGCCCTGAGGCAAGTGTGTTCTTGGTATATTCACAGAAAGCTGGAACAGAGTAAATGAGGAAGATAAGGTCAATGAAAGGGTCAGAGTTTGATAATGGTGAGGACTTTAGACTTTATCTCTAATGAGATGAGAAGCCATGGGGTGGGGTTGAGGAAAGAAGTAACAAGCTATGACATATTTTTAAAGGACATGGAAAATAAACTATTGGGGGATATTTTAGCATACCGCAAAAAAGTCAAATACCAATGACTTAAACACATGAAGGCTTGTTTTTCTATCACAAAAAGTAACTTCAAAGGTGAGCAGTCCCAGTTGCCATGACACTATGGAACTCCAAAGTCATCAGGACCTGGGTTTTTTCATTCTTCTACTTCCCCACTCTTTTTTGCTTGTTTGTTTGTTTGTTGTGGGGTTTTTTTGTTAATCCTCACCCAAAGTATTTTTCCATTGATTTTTTTTAGAGAGAGTGGAAGAGAGGGGCAGAATCGGAGAGAGAGTAACATCAATGTGAGACCACATGAGGAATCAAGCCTGCAACTGAGATATGTACCGTTGACTTGAACTGAACCTGGGACACTTCAGTCTACAGGCCGATGCTCTATCCACTGAGAAAAACTGGGTAGGACTACTTCCCCATTCTTAACAAGTCACCTCATAGACAGAGATGACAGCTGAAAATGGAGCCATGACAATAACATTCCAGGAAGCATGGAAGAGGAAGAAGGACAAATAGAACATGCCTCCTATTGTGTCAGTTCTATTCTAGGAAACTTCCCAGATGTCCTGTACCACACTTCCCCTTGCATCTCATTGGCCAACTCTCAACCACAAAGGAGGCCAGGAATAGATAGCATTTGAGCAAGTTCATTGCTTTCCCAAATAAAAACTGGGGCTCTGCTACCAAGGAAGACAAAGAATCAGAAACATGGGATTCAATTAATAGGTCATTTGAAATGATCCTGGCTCAAAATTATGTTGATTAAGACTAAGTTTGTACCAATTGAAGTACTGATGTATGCAACACATATTCAAGATTCAGGGATATGAGAAGAAGGAAGTCTAGGATACCTCCAAGGGTGCTGGCCTGAATCATTAGACAAGTACAATTCCAATAGGTGAGATGGGAAAGTGTATGTTGATATTTACATGATCAAAACTGGTCTCAGACACAAATGATATGCTCTTCACCATCTCTCCACCATCCAACTCTAATCTTACATCCCTGACATTCTCATTACTCTGGAATATATTCTGTGTTACTGCCTGCATCACATATTTTACAACTAGAAATTTTACCCTTTTCTATTTTCTCCTTAATTAGTTTTTCTTTAGTGATAATACACACTCCTAATATTAACTATTATTGTTCATTGTTTTCTCTATCTCATACAGATGTCATAGGCCACTTAACAAGCATTCACAAGTCATCTGTTGAATTGAATTTGATCTGTGTCCTTTCTCTGTTCTCATTCTTTTTAGAAGTTATGACCCATATCTCTATAATAAAAGAACTCAGAGTTTCATTCTAGGCAACCCTGCTCCCTACCAACAATTCTTGTATCCTATCTGTACAGAAACAGGTGTCTACTACTTACCCTCACATTCCTATCAATGGTCCCACTTCCTAAAAGAAAGAGGATACTTCAGATAACAGACCTTCCCTCTGCATAGGATGAGGTTCTGCCCTCCCAAACTGGACTCATTTATTCTAAATAATATGGGAGTGAAATATGGCCAGAACCAGGAATATTAAAGAAAATCATTCTTGGAAGGTGAGAGGTTGGGGCAAGTATTTGGGTTGCTCAGATCTTGAAACTCTGAGAGTGAGAAGCCAACTGTATATTCTGCACGTCCCTGCGTTTCTTTTGCCCTCTATCCTCCCTCTGGAGCTTCTTCTCCATCTTCAGTTCTTGGCCCTATCAACACCATTCCTGGATTGAACATTTACCTGGAACTAATGGGACATCCAGAGACTCAGGCTAAATCTGAGGACTTTTAGTGGGAAAACTTCTTCCAAATGGTATAAAGCAAGAACACTTAAGTGCCTGAAGGGCATCTCATTCTCCAGCAGATTTGACTCCTTTGAAGAGAGTCCTGGTTAAAGGTCTCGAACCAGTATCTTCTCTCTGAGTTGAAGCTTTAGGTCTGTAATTTTCCTTCACCATTGCTAGTCTGCAGACCATAGATGGCTGTCAATAAGTCAACATTCCCCATGGCCACTGGTTATACACACACACCACAAAGGCAAGAGTCTAAATTGACATACCACTTTTCCTAAAGGGTACTAATTAAGTGATTTGACTGCAAACTTCTCTTTGCTAATACAGAAAAGTAAAACAGCTTCCAGAATATCTACATATATAAAAGGCTAAGCGACCAGTCGACTGGTCACTATGACATGCACTGACCACCAGGGGGCAGACACTCAATGCAGGAGCTGCCCCCTAGTGTTCAGTGCACTCCCACAGCCGGCCAACCTCCCATGGTCCCTCCCCCACACTGGCTGTGGTTCCTCCCTCAGTTCCTCCCCCTCAGCCAGCAGGCCGGGATAGGCCGTGATTTCCGGCCAGGCCGAGGGCCCCCACCCGTGCATGAATTCATGCACCGGACCTCTAGTAGAATGATAAAATGCCATCTGTAAGAGACAAGTATCAAAATGGTATCAGTTAATCTCTTCAAAATATTATATTTGTTCTCATGTAGCCTTGCTCTTACTTTAACAAGAAGAAATCCTTCTGGAACTGTTAAATATATTTCTAGTAAAAAAATAGTGTTTTAGTGAAGATTTTTATAGGTATCTGTTACTAATCACATTTCCCAAGCAATTTTTATTCACCAATGACCAAAGTCACTTTGATAACCATTTGTCATTATCAGCCATTGAAATGGGCAATACTTTTTATTCTCATTTAACATAAGTAAACAAAGAGGCGAAATGACTGAATTAGTCACTTGGTGATGTGGTGAAGGAATTGAAATTTAAATTCTTAGCCTCTTCCAGCTTCCCAGACCCTAGAGCGAAGTGGCTGGTTTTGCAATAAGGAAGCATATTTATATGACTTTCCATGGGACCAGGAAGTCAAAACCACAACAGGGTAAAAGCAGGAAAACGCCGCCTTTCTGGCAGGGAATTTCAAAGGCGGCAGCATTAACCGATGTCAGGACATTTTGCTACATTGTGGGGGCTGCCCTGGACAAGCAGGACTACAAAGTGCTTGAGTAAGAAAGCATATTCTTTGAGAAAACTGGTGACTTCCTTGTATTTAAAAAATTAAAATAATCAAGCTCTGTGCTTACAAGAATCCAAAGAAAGAGCTTTCATTTTGAACCCTATGACCACTTCTTCCTTCCATAGCAAAATCTCAATTTGGTCTAAGAATAAATTGTCAACAAGTACTAGAACTTATCCAAAAAAACTACCCTCCCTCCTTTCCCATAAAAGTGATAGAAATATATATATACTAATGTCATCACCCATCTCCAAATTCTACAGACCTTTAACGTGCAGGAAGTTGAGAATGCTTGTGTTGGTGTCTAGCAGGAGCAGTTGGCCATTCTCCACCGTGACGTTGTCGCCATCTTGTGGCGCCCGTTCAGGAAACCAGCTGTAAGCCCTTGACCACCTCCGGCAGAAATGAAAGGAAACATTGCCCTGGAAAACAGAGTTTTGTTGTTCTGTTTTGTTTTAAAGCTGGATAGAATGAGTGAGCAATCAAAACATAAACTCCTTACACTAAACGTAATTTAAATATAATTTTAAAAGGCTCACTAAACTTAGCCACCCTCTCTTCTGCCTACAACTAAATCAAAAAGGGGCAAAGTTATCCTTAAAGCCCCTTTGTGCCCGGTTGCTGGAATTCTCCAATGACAGGCTTGTAATGTTTTCCTCACCTTTTTTTTGCTAGCATAAGCCCCCTTCTACCTAACAGATGGGGTAAATTCTATTTTTTATTTTTACAGACAACATATTGAATCTTGGACAAAAATGTTGCAAATAGCCTGAAATACAGAGAATTAAAATGTTCTGCATGATGGGTGGCATTTTGCTTTATGTAATTGGTATCATTTTTCACTGGCTGTACTGAAAGTGCCTTTTTTATAGGAACATTCTTCTTTCTAAGTGCTCAGATCCATCCTCCCACACTCTACCTGTTCTGGTATTACTGTGTTGTTGCCTTTCCCTCAGTGCTTGGTGCATCGGTGCTGAAAAAGCCCAGACACAGGTGAAATGCCAACCGACCTCAGATGATAGCCCAGAATCTTTGAGTGAGGGGCAGGGAGCAAGACATGGAAGAGCCCAGAGGAGGAGGCACCCCCTCCCCATCCAGCCTTTAGGCTCCCTCTCAAAACTTCGGGCTTTCCTATTTATGGTCACACTGAAATCATATGTTTTTTTCAAAAGAAAGGTGTTAAAATCACAGAAAGCAATATTTGGCTCATACGAGAGGCCAAGAATATGTCTAAATGTCTTGTGCAGTTATGGAACCATAATGATGACAAATATAATGAAATCAGAATGGAAAAGGTGATCCCCTCAAGGTAATACACACAACATGTGTATGCCTCTCTCCACACAGTCCTTCTTCCCACATGGATTCCAACCAAATGTGAAGCCTGAGTTCCTATAAAATAACTGCCTAGAAGGTCCTCTCATGAGGTGTTAAAGGCAGATGGGAGAGGATCATTAAGAAGGGGAGGCATGTTTATAATACCAATAACTACACCTACACAGCAAATAGTGCCCTGGAGTGTTTCTGAGAGAGAAAAATAGAAAAATGTGTTGCCAGGAGAACCAGTAGATTTTCCAGGAGTATGTACTAATACCCAGCTCAATAGTCACAAGTTGTATGCTCAACCCAATCCCCAGTAAGGCTTTGAAATAAGGAAAAGCAGGATCTTTTCATTTTCTATACCTGCAAAGGAGAAAACAAATCAGTGAGTCATCCCAATGTAAGAGAGAAAGTCTTAGGGGGTCAAAGGAAGACCATTCCTTTGGTATCTTCCATTCATTAGTTTGGGAACATTTTGTGACTTAGAATTAGCACTGCCTGCCAAAGCTCTAAGCGAATTTTAAAGACTTTCTCTCTTACTTTGAAACATGTGTATGTATCATTTGCTGCCTTCCTTGTGTTATATCATCTTGGCTTGTCCTGTCAACCTTTTTTGTTTTTAAAATATATTTTATTGATTTTTTACAGAGAGGAAGGGAGGGGGTAGAGAGCCAGAAACATAGATTAGATAGAAACATCAATCAGCTGCCTCTTGCACACCCCCTACTGGGGATGTGCCCGCAACCAAGGAACATGCCCTTGACTGTAATCAAACCTGGGACCCTTCAGTCCACAGGCAGATGCTCTATCCACTGAGCCAAACCGGTTAGGGCTGTCTTAATCTTCAAACATTGCTATACTCAGCCCCAACCCAGCAGAGAGAAAGGTCGAATATTGTTATGTCTTCTTTACAATTGAGAAAGCAAAGGATCAAAGAGCTTAATTTCTGTGTCAAGAGCCACTGGGGTAGAAAGAGACTGGATCATGCAGAGCAAGCTTTTCACTCATGGTGGCCTCTCTGGAACACTCTTCCACAAAGTATCTACATGGCTCACTCTCTTATTTTACTCAGGTGTCTGCTCAAATAACACATCTTTCCCTGTCTCCTCATTAAAATAATACCTCTAATCACTCCTTCTCCCTTAATACTTTCATCCAGGTATTGTATCATAGAATTCCTTATGTATTATCATATATTGAGCTTACTCAAGTAAATAAATAGCAGGTGCTTTGTTTGTTCTGGTCAATGTTATATTCCTAATCACCTAAAAAGTGTCAGGCACATAATAAGTGCACAATAAAAATCAGTTATATAATTTCTTAAATGAATAATCTACCTGTTAACTCCATGTACACATTTATGGATATTACATACGACATATGCCTAAGCACTTTCCAGATACAATAAATAGACAAACAGGTGATAAGGCCTATACTTTTTAAAAGTGCTATATCCCCTAGATCTCCTGATTTGTGGGATTTAGCCCACATTCCTTTCTGTTTTCAAACTCTATTTAAATTTAAACCAGATGATGATTGTATCTAAATTAAGCCCAAGATTTAGATTCAGTTTCCCTATGAAATCTTCTACCAATTTTTTCCACCTTAACTTTCTCTATTCAGTGTGGTAGATGCCAAAAGAATACAAATATCAAGCATTAAGTTTCAAAAGACCCAAGCTTTCCTGTGCCCAAACTTCTCCTTAGAATAATAAAGGTATCCTGAAATGTATACATTTTTATTGATGATTCATGCTTTAGTACATGATTGATTAAATACAAAAAGTCCTAGAAAATTCATGCAACTATCTAACAGCTACCTGGGGAAGTAGAAGAGCAATGTATCTCCATTACTGCAAGTTGTCAGTGAATCCATGAATGTAAGTATGTGCCATAAGAATTATTTTTAAATATATTTTTTATTGAGAGAGAGAGAGAAAAAACATCGATGTGAAATAGAAACATGGATCAGCTGCCTCCTGCATGCCCCCTACTGGGGATTGAGCACACAACGTGGCCATGTGCCCTGACCAAGAACCAAACCAGCGACATTCAACCAACTAAGCCACACCGGCTTGGGCTGTGCCATAAGAATTTTATCTCTGCTACAATTTCAGAGTTGACACACTGATAGTATCATTGCTTACACAGGGCAATGCCCCATGAAAACAATGGGGATGGCTCAGTTTCCAACATCTTTATCCTCCAATCACTATCACTTTGATCCAAGCAAAGAAGAGTGACAGTACTGATAAAAGATATCTTGTCAATATATTTAAAAGTCTCTGAGCAGATATCAATATGATGTGAAAGCTATGCTCTGTGTCATCAGCCCAGCTTATAGGTCAACGTAGGTTTCACTTTCACCGAAAATGCTTTAAGCTCTTTCCATGCTAGCTCTCAAGGTGCTCAGCCTTTAGCTTTAGTTCCCTTCTTTGAGATAAATGAATCACTCACTACCATTCTGCAGGTGAAGAAAACCATTTCCTCATGGGCATAAGGAGGTGGGTGGGGAAATAGAGATTTAAGAATTATCCAGAACATGCCCTCACCTTTACCTCAGTATATGCAGCCCCAAATAAACCAGACAAGAAAACATAAGCAAACACTTCCCTGCCTCGGCTAGGAAGCTTATGCAATTTGTTTTCTTCTTACAGCATGTCAGCACTTCTCTGAACTTTAGGGAATGTGCAGCGTCTGCAAATCTCACATGTCACCTTAAATGTATTAGCAACACCACCAGAGATATCTTGAAAGAAGTCATTGATCAGCAAGTTGCAACAACCAGGCAAAGCAAAGACCTTTTTGTGAGCGCATGTGTTAAGCTGGGGTGATGGAGGAGGGAGATGGTGGCAATCTCTCTAGTCATAGGGTCTCCCGATGACAAAGACAAGGAAGAAGTGTTTTGACACCTCACCAGAATGTCTTCTTCAGCATGAAAGCCTTGGAAATAGGAAAAGACAGGTCCCTGTAACCAACGTTCTCTACACTCCTTACCCTACTCTGTTTCCTCCAAAGCACTAATCATCAATGAAACATGGTATACAGTTATTTATTTATAGTTAGTCAACCCCCAATAGAATGAGAGTTTCATGAGAGCTTCTTGGTTTTCTCTGGTATTCACAGTACACACAACAATGCCTGGTGTACAACAGCTACCCCAAAAGCACGTTTGAGTGAATGAATAGTCAACTCTTACTTGGGTTCATAATTACTATGCCATAATTTAAAATATAATTTTAATAACTAAAATAACTTGATATGAAGCTGAAATTTGTTTTTTAACCTTTTCTGTGCTCTTTTACATAGAAATGTATTAATTTTTATAAAAGCAAACATATTTATCTTTTCTTTTGTGGCATCCTCTATTATTTTATGCATATGATACCCTTTTTTCATTCATATATAAACATCATTTCTTGATTTGTAGATTTTATGTTTGCATGTTAATCCTCACCTAATTAAGAATGTATGTTGGTGGGAAGTTTTCCATTTTTGTTTTTAGCTTTTGCTTTTTTCCCCCAAATAGTTAACTGTTGACTGTTGTCACACCATTTATTATTAAATAACATTTGCTCTCCCAACTAATACTCTTGGTTATTTAAATAATTGTATCATAATGTTGGGTGATGTTTAAATTGCCAATTAAAGTCCAAAACCTGTTATATCTAAACTAATATAAAGACATCTCTCTCTCTCTCTCTCTCTCTCTCTCTCTCTCTCTCTCTCTCTCAGGTACATGTGATTTCAGCTTTGTTCTTGAGGTGTTCATATTATTGAGAAAAAGACAAATATCCAGATAATTAGTATAAAGTGTGATTAATTCAACAATTAAAGGCAAAACCAAGGCGCTATGGGAGTTCAGAAGTTTGGATGGCTGACCCTGGTGGAGACTGCCTTACAGGTGAAATCCAGTGTATTGATCACCTGGTCTTTTTTTAATCTGGACACTACAGATAAATTAGCACAGGCTGAGATTATTTTACTTGAGTAAAAAACAAAAAAAAAGTATGCTCATTGTAGAAAAGTCAAACATCTACAAATCCAAGATTACAAATAGAGCCCCTGACCTATAATCTAATAACTCCTTAGGGAACAAAAAGGAAATTCAATTACTTTGGCATAATTTGTTCCTACTGAGCTCATGCGGGCTCTAAGTGATCACTTTCTTTTTTTGGTGCTTATAAACCCTTCACGATTATGAGATAATATGAGAAAGTCCTTCCCTATTGCCCAGCAGTTTGACTACTCAAAGAAATGTCAACATTTGCAAGAGACTTGTGCCCAATTCAAATTTACTCTTTGTCCCCAATTCACTAGCTTAGCCGTCAATTCTATACACACCTTATGCTCTGTGGTTTCTCAAATAATACTGATATTAGTTCAGACTTTGGTACATGGAAGCTATTGTAGCGCTCCAGCTTCATGAGACTATTAAAGTCTACAAACAGTACAAATTTACAGAGCCTTTCTTTATCTTCTCTATTTGGGTCTTTAAATCTCTTTCAACAATGTCTCTTCTGAATTATAAGCCTGAATATTATTTCACCTGTTGGAGAAAATAATAATAATAATAATAATGGCAGCTAGACATTTTACTTATAGCTCACTAGTTCTCACAACTGAAAAACGTACATATTGCCTTCTCTACTTTCAATTTTACATGCTTTTAATTTTTAAAATTAGTAATAATGGCTAACAATTTTTTATTGCACTGAGCAGGTATTATCTCACTTAATAGTCACAAACTCTTCTTTTGCCTAGAACTAAGGAAGAAATGGGTCTCTGATTTCAAGAAACGGGCCTCTGAATATTTACTGAGGAACTACTACCTACTAGGCATTGGTCTAGGCACAAAACAAAACAAATCCCTGACTGCATGGAGCTTATATTTTAGAGAGGTAACAGTTCAATACCTAAAACAAACAATGTGCCCGGGGGGGGGAAACAGAGTGAAGTGGATGACAAGTGCAAGGTTGAAAGGAGCTATTCATACTGAATGATCAGGGACTACACCTCTGGCAAAGGTTTGGAGCAGGACTGGGATGTGAGCCAAAGGTTGTCTGGGAAGAGCCTGGGGAAGGAGCCCACTTGCTGTGCTGCAGGGTCAGCAAGGAGACAGACAGGAAACCTGACTGACCCAATGTTTTGATTAAAGTTTTATTGGAACATGGCTTCAACCATTCATTTACTTATTGTTTATAACTGCTTTCAGTTTGTGACAGAGACTGTATTGCCTACAAAACCTAAAATATTTACTGTCTGGATCTTTATAGAAAAAGTCTGCTGGCTCCTGATATGTGCCAATTCATACTATCAGTAAGAAATGATATTGTCTGATTATTTATAATTTGCCCAGCACACTACATCTATACTCCATCAACTCTGAAATATGTTCAAAATGAAACTTTCTATAATGAAAAATTGACCATTAGAATGCAGCTACCTAAGAGCTTGAGGACTGGCAAGCAAAAACAACTTAGGGAAGAATATACATTGAAATACTAGAAACTGGTTCAATTCTTCTCATTTTTCCAGTAAGCAATAAAGCAGGTCTTCGAAGGCTACATAAAGATGATTGGAAATGTGTATGTGTGTGTGCATGCCACGTACACAGAGCCAAATCAGGAGATTGACGGATACACGCTAGCCTTTTCCACAGAGCTGACATACTGCCATTTAACCAGCGAGCACAGAGCATGTGTTTCTGTTCCCAGTCACTAGTAAGAGACAAGGTTAACATTTTAAGTGATGGACTACAGCGTGTTATTTCCCCATGCAATGGACCCGTGACTGCACCGCCTTCGAAAACACTTAATTTTAGTGATTGAATACACGGGAGCGCACTCTCCCTGCTATGAACCTTTGACAGCTTCTGTTTCATACACCAGGGGAACCTTTTTCCCCCTCCTTCTCGAATATGTGGCTGCACAGAGAAAAGGAGGAAGCCCAGAGAATGAAAACCAGTTTATAAGCATCCGCATATTTTACAGTAGAAGTATGCACTGCCATCTGCTCTAATTACTTTTAATGTGGGGCCACCATCTTCATACAATAGAAATAATGATCTCCTCAAGGGCAAAAAAAAAATTATTTTACAAAAGCAAACAAAACTCGATTACATTTAGCTCCCAGGCTAAAGAAGCATCAAGGTACTTGGTAGTAAACAATCAATTAGAAAAGTGGGCTGGTTTCTGATGAACACAAACAAATTGGGTTCCCCTTAGTGGTTCCCTTACTCCTTTCCTGCCTCTTTGGAGGAATCATGCCCATGGCTCACACAAGCAAGGAGCTGCCTAGACACTTTACTGGGTCTGAAGTGACTCCACACCAATTTCTTACATTTGGATCCAAACCAGACAAAGCCAACTTTTCTCCCAGTCTTTGTATTGGCAGCAGACATGCTCCAGCTTTGAGAAATACTAAATATAGAGATGGATATTCTACCAAGAGTTTAGATCCCCTCATGTGTGACCTCCCCAGAGGCCACCACAAACCTGAACCTCTAAAACAAAAGCCTAATTAAAGCCTCTAGGAACAGAAGTGATTCAGAGTGTGTCCATTCCTTGGTTCTCCAGGAAAGCCCAGGAATAAGGGAAATATGTAGACTCTGGGAAGACATGGACAGATCATGGCAAGGCCAGCAGAACCTGACCTTTACAAAGGCTGTGTCTAGAGACCTTCTCAAATCCCCAAATGTAAGCATAATTCTGATATACTCCCCAGGATTCCTGGCCTTGGAGTACCTGCCATACACAATCCCCTTCCCTTAATTAGGATCAGAGCCAGGGAACACCATGGGGGAATCACTCCCATGATTCGGTTACATTACAGCAGAGGTCCTCAAACTTTTTAAACAGGGGGCCAGTTCACTGTCCCTCAGACATTCCACACATGCGCACTGCGGGCCCAGGACGAGTTGGCTGCTAAGCAGGACAGGCAGCGGCGGCAAAAACACCCAGTGGGCCGGATAAATGTTTTCGGCGGGCCGCGTGTGGCCCGCAGGCTGTAGTTTGAGGACCCCTGCGTTACAGTGTGGCAATGGTGAAGGAATTTTGTAGGTGTAGTTAAGTTCAGAAATCAATTGACTTTGGGTTAACCGAAAGGAAGATGGACTTCACCTATTCAGATGAGCCCTTAAAAGAAGAGATACTCCACTGGCCTTCAAAGGAGCCAACTTCAAGATTATGTGAACCACCATAAGGCTAGGATCCAAGAGCAGCCTCTAAGAGCTGAAAATGGTCCCAGCCAACGAGAAAATGAAGATCTCAGTTCTAGAGCTGAAAGGAACTGATGTCTGCCAACAACCTAAGTGAGCTTTAAGGAAGACCTTGAACTCCAGGTGAAAATGTATCTATTAAGGTGTCAGTCATATGAGACCCTGACCAAAGAACCCAGCTACTTTATGCCTTGACACTTGATCTACAGAAACTGTGAGATAATGAACAGGAGTTGTTTTAAGTCACTAAGATTGTCGTTACTTGTTATGCAGCAATAGAAAATAAAGATGACACCATAATGGCCTTCTTTGGGAAGTAATTTTCATAGTGAACATGTTTGCTTTTTCTTCCTTCATTGAAGTTACTGCTGAAAAGGGGAGTTACTGTTGGGCAGAAGGCCCCGGGGGCTTCTCTCACTACATAAGTGAATCTCCACCTACAGGACATGCAACATAGAATTTTTAAATTTATCATGCCAAGAAGTGTAAAGACCTGATATAGACCTTTAATTTGCTCAGGAAGTGCTAAGACTATTAAAGATAAACAGCGCTGAAACCGGTTTGGCTCAGTGGATAGAGCATCGGCCTACGGACTAAGGGGTCCCAGGTTCGATTCCGGTCAAGGGCATGTACCTGGGTTGCGGGCACATCCCCAGTGGGAAATGTGCGGGAGGCAGCTGATCGATGTTTCTCTCTCATCGATGTTTCTAACTCTCTATCTCTCTCCCTTCCTCTCTGTAAAAAATCAATAAAATATATTTTAAAAATAAAGATAAACAGCAAATGCGACAGGACTGCTATGGCTTCACGACCTCTCTCTATTTAGGCTGAAGACATACACAGCCTTCCTGATCCTGAGCACAGCCACCACATGTGTCCTCTGGAAGATAGAAACTTTTAAGTCCCAGATTCTGACTCCACTTCTGAGAATGGTTATTTAAATATAATTGGTTTTGCTTGCATTGCTTCCGGAGGAGAAAAAGAAGAGCTAACTTTTTTATTCCCTCACACAACAAAAGGGCAAAGCTTCAATGCTCTGCAAAGGAAACCAAGCTCAGAAACCAGAGAAACCCATCCTGTGCCAGGTACCTTCACTGGCCTTGACTAAATAACCCTTCCCTCACGTTTTAAGCTTCAGAGTAAAGACTGATGTTCTTTTTAGGAAGACAAAGGAAATGTTAATTTATATTTTTAGAACTCCCAATATCTAAGTAGCATCATGTCTTACCAGGAAGCATTCATACATGTATTGTCTGGTATTTGATGATACAAAATGTTATTTGTTGTAAGGCTAACATCACAAATCATCAGTCCTACATGAGGAATGAGGAAATCCAGAAAGATTAAATGATGTGTTTCAGAACTGAGAGGAAATCTCAAAAATCTATAATTTGGGGAACTTGCCTGTCCACTGCAGTGCAGATGCCTTTCTTGTAAATACAGGCCGTGTTGATTAAAATCATCACCATCATCTTCATGAGCACTCACTGGGTGCTCACCAGGGGCCAGGCATTGTGGTACCTAGCCCTGGACCATGAATGCGTAATTGAATTTCTAAGCTCTTAGAGCCCAGTTTCAAATGCATTGTCCCCTTTACTCCAAAAGCAGCTGCCACACATTGTCCTTTTTCTGCCAAAACCTGTTTATAGGTTCCAGATGCAATGAATCATCTACTGACTTGAGTGACATTAGAGGTAAACACCAAGGTTAAAATGTAGAGATAATTGAATAACACCAACTACCAGTAACAGCAGTCCAGGCAAGGGAGGAAATAGACCCAGAGATTTCAGATAGGGCAGTCTGATGGAAACCCTCCATTCTCAGGATCAAAACCACATGCCATTTTGACATGATGGAAAATATGTGTTTTATTTTTCCAAATTTTCACATGCCAGTTATTAGTATGGGTAGGAGTGACAAGCAGGTGGTTATGTAATTTAAATATCCCCATGATTTTTAAAAAATCCAAAAATAAACTGCCATTTATTTAGTATATCAAAGCAGTATGCTTTAAGCTGTTTTAAAAAATGTTATATCTAATTTATTGCTTGTGATAAATAAGAATTATGGAAAATATACATTTTCCTTTCTAGTAAACTCTTCTTCACAGAAACCCCATAAAGCAAAAATTTTCCAAAGCCCTTCCAAAAATTCATAAAGCTCAATATAATTTCCAGATATCAAAACATACTTTAATCATCTACTTTGCCGTCACCTGGAATTCATTGTATAAAATGCATATAATGTATAAACACATGTATATAACATATACACTTAGTTTATACAAACACTTGAAAAACTGTCCTTATTATATGTCTTTAAAGGCAGAAAACTCAGAACCCATGGTGAATACTAAACAATCCAAAGACATGGTTATCACCCAAGTTTAGAAATTTAAAAGCCAGAAAGACTTCTATGTAACAAGCCTTAAAGCAGCAATAATCAACTATGGAGGGACACAAGGATGGATTAATTCAATGATCAATATTGGAGATTTATCAGAGGACAAAACACCTCTCAGAACACAAGCAAAATGCCTTTTTACAGAATTCTCCAAATGTTAGGGGATTATTCCTTTTCTAGAAATGAGTTTCTCAACTTGCTGAAAATTAATTATTCATGTAGCTCTGTTTTGCCTTAAAAAAAAAAAAAAGAGAGAGAAACTTTCCCATTTTTCCCAATGGGAAGAAGTATAATTCCCAACAAGGCCCTCTATTAATTAGGGGTTAATGAAACTTAGATATATGTTCCAATATCTCATTTCAAAAGTGTGACTTTAAGTCACTGCTACAAGATTATTCAGCATGCATTCTAGTAGATATGAACCACATCAGTAGATCCCATGAAAAAGCTATCAAGCTTATGGAACAGCTTTATATCATCCCCATTTCTTACTACTTGGCATCTTTCTGACATCACCTTCTCCAGATGAAATGTCCCTTGCCTCAGAAATTTTCGGTTTTGTTTTAGAAAATTGAGAGAGATTGTCTATCAATCACATGAAACAGACACATTTTTTTTTCCGCTCCCTCCTCTTTCCCACTATACTCAACTAATTGGAAAGTGTAAAAAGGTATACAAATGGCTAACGGGAGTATGAAAAGATATTCAACATCATTAATTATTAGGAAACTCAAAATCAAAATCACACTAAGAGAGTACGTCACATGTATTAAGATGACTATTATTTAAACAAACAAACAAACAAAAAAAAACAAGTGTTGGTGAGAATGTGGAGAAATTGGATTGGAACCCTTTGTACATTTCTGGTAGGAATGTGCAGCCGCTTTGGAAATGGTACAGGAGCTCCTCACAAAATTAAACACAATTACCATCTGATCCAACTATTCCACTTCTGTGTATATATCCAAAAAATTTGAAATCAAGGACTTGAACAGATGTTTGTAAACCCATGTTCATAGCAGCATTAGCAGATCAAGCATCCATCACAGATGAATGGACAAAGTGTGGTACATGCAATGAAATATTGTTCAGCCTTAAAAGGGAAGGAAATTCTGATATCTGCTACAACATGGATGAACCCCAAAGACATTGTGCTAAGAGATATTAAGTCAGTAACAAAAAGACAAATATTGTATTATTCCACTTAGATGAGGTACTTATGTAGTCAAACTCATAGAAACAGAAAATAGAATGGTGGTTGCCAGGGGCTGGGGGCAGGAGAATGGAGAGTTATTACTTAACTAGAGGCCCGGTGCACGAATTCGTGCACAGGTGAGGTCTCACGGCCTAGCCTGTAATTGGGGTTGATCAGGGCCAGCCAGCCAGGTGGAGGGACTGCAGGAGGTTGGCCGGCATGGGAGGTTGGCTGTGGGAGTGCACTGAACACCAGGGAGCAGCTCCTGCATTGACCGTCTGCCCCTCGTGGTCAGTGCGCATCATAGCTACCAGCCGGTTGTCCAGTCATCTGGTCCTAACAGTCGCTTAGTCTTTTACATATATAGATGGGTATAAAGTTTCAGTTTGAGAAGGTGAAAATGTTCTAAAGATTAGACAGTGGCCATGGTTGCACAATGTGAATGTATTTAATGCCACTGAACTGTATAATTAAATATAGTTAAAATGGTATATTTTATATTAGGCATATTTTACCACAATTAAAAAACTAGAAAACAAAAGATGTTTCTTTGTTTTTACTTAAATGATTAACCTTCTTGGGCTCTTAATTCTCTGGACTAAACCAGCAGATTAAAAATTAAACTTACCCAACTGGCTCAATACTTCTCTTGGGCCTCATTTGGAATTGAAGGATTTTAGAGCATCCAGTCTCCTCATTTTTCAGCTAAGAATACTGGAGCCCAAAGAGGTTAAATGGGTTTTTCAAGTTCCTACTACCAGATAAAGAAAGGAAAACCAACAATGAAGGCAACTCTCTGCATATACAGCTCTCTATTCTCAAGTTTCTGTCCACCTCTCCACTCTACTCGCCTCTTCCTCATGTGATACCAGATACAAATCATCCATCCTTCCCCACACATGCTCTGCTGTTTCACGTCTCCATGCTTTCATTCATGGAAGTTATCAAGTACCTTCGTTTATTCTAGATCTTTCAACCCCATTCTACCAGACAAAAACATGCTCAGTCTTCAAAAGCCACGTCATATCTCTTTCTCTGGAAGCTTTAACTAGTGTCCCCTCAACCTAAGGCAGAGCTAGCTGTCCCCTCTCCTTCCTTTTCTGCCTCCACTGGGGTTTGCATATATTGCTAAAATACTTATCCCACACAACTTCGCAATGTTTGGTAACTTGTGATATATTCAATCTCCATTCCCACCTCACCTAAGCCAAATGAGAGGACATTAAAGAGAATGAATGGGAGAGCTTAATGGAAAAGGCACCAGCACTTGATTCGCACCTTGGAGGTCTAAAGGCAAGAGACTGTGTCTGGAGTTGTCCCTGCCCAGCACCAGAGGGAAAGAGGACACAGTTTGGAAGCAGGCTGGTGTCACTGCTGGAAAAGCCAAGGTGACTATGAGTCCCCTCAAAGGGAACAAATGTGGGGTGATATAAAGAAATTTTTCCCAAGAAGCAGGCTGGGCTATCAGGGAGAGCAAAGCCCCCCACACCAAATAAGCGATGAACCAGCCAGGTCAGAGAGAGTTGCAGGCCAAGGACCTCAGCGAGGGGATTTCTGATGACCCCACAGACCAGCCCAGGAGGGCACTTGTCGCCTTGTTCCTTTACCTGCCACATATGATGTGTGCTTTTACCCTAACCCTCCCTCCCCCTGGGCCAACTCCTAGAGGAAGTGGGACAGGGGATGGAGAGAAGACAGAAATAACCATTGTCACGACAGGTTTCTGAGCTATCTGGGGGTTAGGGGGTCTTTAAAAATTGAGTAAAAGTTGGAGATTTTGAAATTGCATTGGACTGAAGTGGAGTTAAGTGATTGTTAGAACCCAGCAAGACGAACACATTCAAAAGCAGGCCATGAGGACTTAAAAGGGAGTTCTTATTTAGTGGGAGGTTACAGGGATCTTGGCCAGGGGCATTTCAGTCCTGAGGGGCTGTCAAAGCCAAGAAGCTGAGGGGAAGGATGGACCAGAGGTGAGGAACTGGAAACAGCCACTGGTGTTCCTCTTTCAACAAGTATAGCTGTGAAGGGAAGGAGAAAACTCAAACCACTTTGTAAAAGGAGCCATAGGATCGAAGGAAGATTAGGAGAAGTTTGGAGTGCTTTGTTTAAGATTAAACAGTTTATATCCTGAAGGAAATGAGCTAACTGAATAAGAGAGATAGAAAATGAAGAAAAGGCAGATGGTCACTGGAGACATCAAGTGCTTCTGAGGTAGGAGGTGAGGGATCTAGAACATATATGAGCAGGGATCAGCATCCTCTTTCATCCCACAAACACTGGCAGTCCTCAAGCATCCTTATCCTTTCTCATCTGCACATTTTCCCTGGGTAGTCACCACCTCCCTTGGTTTCTATTACCATCTACCATGTAATAACTCTTAAATATATATCTCAAACCCTGAACTTTCTCCTAAACTCTAAATAGCTGATATCTCCATTTGTGTGTTACATGGAGCATTCTGTATATATGAAACTGCATTCATTATCTCCCTTCTCACAAACTTAGCTATACTAGTATACCTGAAATATTGCTTAATGACACCACTAGCTACTGAGCTTACAGAGTTACCCAACTCCAAAAATAAAATCACCTACATCACTCCTGTCCTTCACCCCTGACAGCCAATTTCCTCAGTGCGCGCTCTCTCTCTCTCTCTCTCTCTCTCTCTCTCTCTCTCTCTCTCTTAGACACTCACACACTCACACACACACACACACACACACACACACACACACACACACACACACACACTTAGAATACACCAGTTTAGAACTTAGAAGAAAGCTGATTCTCTATGCCTAGAGAGTAAAGTCCAAATTTAAATGACTATATCTAAATTTGGACTTTACCCCCACCCCATATTCAGTCTCCCCAACCTCATCTCCCACTCCTCCCCATGCCTCCACTAGGACAGGCACCATTCTCTAGCTATACCAAAAGCTACACTGTCTCCTACACATGTCATGACCATACTTATGCATATCCCCTTCTCTCCTGGGCAATGCAGTCATCTTTCAAGGTCTAACTCCACTTTAAATCTCCCTGTGATGACTTTCTCAGGCCCTTGAGAAGTTACCTTTCCTCAGTGCCTGCCCTGCACTCTGCCCTTACTGCTTTTGTGATCCATATTTATATTGATGCTTCCTCTGCTAGGTTGTGACTTCTACAAGGGCAGGGACTACATGTCAATCATCTGTGTGTTACAAGTTACTAGCACAGTACCTGGCACATGGTGGGCACTTACAAGTTAATTAGACCAAATTAATGAATTAGACCAACCATGTGGAACAGGCAGTCAACACATAGTGGATTACAGTTGCACCATAAAGCTTCTCTTGTCTGAAATTTTAACAGTTTCTTTATCAAAATTTAGTGTTTCTGAAAAAATTGCAGAATATATTTATCAAGGCATAACTCAAATTGCTGGCACTGTCTGCCAGCAGAGTGGCTCCACACCTGCCTCAAGAAACGGACAGCATTTATTTGTAATTCGCAGCTCCCATTTATTACAGATGATTAATGTGTTAGAATCCATAAAATTGATTTTCCTCCTAAGTTAAATATTCCACCTACAATATTGCTAGTGTATCAATTAATGAAGTTTACTATGTTCAACCAGTAAACATTCACTGAGTCAGGTACTGTGCTAGGCCCAGAAGATAAAATGATAAGTGACATAACTCCTTACTCTCAGGAAGCTCACTGGCTAGAAGAGACCAGCAAACAAGCCAACGCTTACAATGCCACACATGCTGGTTTCTTTTCCTAGAAGGGCAAAATCTGGTTGTTTGCAAAAGAAGGTTGAGAAGATAAAAACTAATCCCAGATTATGTTTCCACCTGCAGAAACATAATCACCTGGCTTTTAAAAAGAAATCATGCCAACTTTTAACACTCTGAACAATGCAGTCTACTCAACATAATCCCACGTCATTAAAACCTTTATCTGTGACCCCAAACTCACTGTAATGAGGTTCCTATTAATTTCAAGATAGTGGGCAGTTCACAATTAATGTCCTTTGTTTAGCAGAGCAACACTGGCCTAAAGCAATCAGCTTCTTTAAAAATTAAACAAACCATTGGGGAGGGGGGAGCGTATAAAATTTCTTATTTCAATGAAAAGTGGAAGAAAGCCACAGGGCTCATAAACCTCTGCTTGGGACCTATGCTTGCCCCCATGAGAAATGACCATAAATCCTCAGAAGAAACCCCTGCTACAATGCCATCCCCTGACACACACTCACCCTAAACACTCTTACCACTACACTCCACCTCTACAATGACTGAAGTCACACAAAAATTTCCATGCAATCCAAGCTCAAATTCTCCAAGAAAACTGTGGCCACAGAGCCCAGTAAGAGAGACTCTGAGATATCCACAGCCCGACAGCTAGAGGCATTTGCCCTGGTTCTTTCAGCCTCTTGCACACATGCTGGAATCCTGGGCATTCATTACATGGTGCCCAGCGAGCCTTTGCAAGATTCAGGAGGGCAGAGCAGTAAAGTGTGCTGCTAGCAAAACCCCAAGTCAAAGGGGAGGCCAAGTTGATGTTGAATTTGCATTTGGTAGTTCAATTATTAGTTTGTCATAGAATTTCACAGAGAGGCCAACCCACAGTCACAACTGCACAAATAAATTCAGACCAGGTTAAAAAAAAAATCTGTGTCTTCATTGAATTTTCCAGGTAACCACAATGGTGAGAACTGATCAGACTACGAATAATTGGAGTGATTGCTTGTATTAATATTTTAATGTGAAACATCCCTATTGTGGAAACAGAATTTCCTTTTACATTTGTATTCAGACAAGGCTGGGAATAGCATCTGAACCTATAATCATATCACAGTGTGTTTCTCTTGCTCAAAAGCGGAACCTTCTGCCTTCACACTTTCACAGGCTCCTCCAGGCCCGCTTCAAACAGACACAACGCTCCTCCTAAAACTCAAAGAAACATCGCAACACCTTTGTAATAGGCCTATTTCCCAAGGGGGGGATAAAAGGACAAGGCAAATTAAGGGAAATGCTGAGTATAAACTTGAAACCTACTGTCAATAAAACCGAAAACAAACTCGAAGCGGAGGTGAAGAAAGCAGGGGGAAGTAAAGCAATGTTAAATGGTCATCTTTCTTCTCATTTTATTTGAGGAAGTTAAGTTTGCACAGCTTCTTACAAGCTGTCTTTGGCTACAATCACTATTAATGAGCTTTGACTTGAGAAGTTTAACTGAGCACGAGCTAACAGCTTCCAGCACTGCACCACCCAGGAAGGCAACTGGAAATATTTTGCTAGGGCCTTACAGTGTGTTTATTGAAAAGACACAGCTTTCAAGAGAAAGTGTTTATAGCAACCACTTTACCTGCTATCCCTGCCCTGTGATGTCTGTTTGGTTTCAAGGTTTGGGGGGTCCTCTTTAACTCCTTCTCGTCACTGCTCTAATTGTTTTCAAGTCTGGCAGGAAAGTATTCATAAAGTTCTTCGCTCTACAGCAAACTGAATTATGAGGACAGATTTGAAAACTCTGAGTTATGATAAAGGGGCAGGCCAGAAAGGAAAAGAAATAAGCCCATTCAGGTCATTAGAAAGGCAAGATAAAATACCTTTTGGGACAGGGGGGCAATGCCATTAAAATTGTCTTTTTCAAAATGAGAACACAATAGATCAATGAGGCTAGGAAGGGAAGATGGTATGGATTCTTCTTAGTTAAAATTCTGGTTCCTTGAATGGAATTGAAGCCATCATTAACCAAGTAGCTTCTCCAAGAGAAAGGCCTAGAAGCAAGTTATTGACTTTACCTCCCACCAAAGAAGGCTTTAGGAACACTGACTTGTTTAAGAAAAGAATGCAGTGAAAGACGGGGAATGACCTTGAATGAAAGGATGCTCCCACACACCCTGTTCACGCACAGCTTGCATGCTGTCAGTTTCCACCTCCATGATTAGTAAACCAAATGGGAGCACCATTCTGAATCTCATGCCATAGTTCTATGAACAATGGTGCTCAGTGATGCTGTGCAGAATCTTGACCTTAAACATGCCTGGATGCCAACCTCCTGCAGCCCCTCCCTCTACTCCTGATCACCCCCTCCCTACCCCAATAGGGAGCAGGGCCGCTGGCCAACCTCCTGCAGCCCCTCCCCCCACCTGGCCCCACCCCAGATCCACCCTCCCATGGCCCTTCCCACGGCCACTGACCCCCCAATCATCCCCGCAACCCAATTGGGGGCAGGCCTGCTGGCTAATCGCCCACAGCCCCTTCCCCCAACTGGCCTGACCCTGATTGGCCCGGAGGCAGGCCAGCTGACCAACCTCCGGTGTCTCCTCCTCCCAACAGGCCCGGCCCTGATCCACCCCAATTAGGGCCAGACCCCACCAGTTTAAGAATTTGTGCACTGAGCCTTTAGTAGAAATAATAATAGTAAACACTGATTGAGCATTTATTAGACACCAGGCATTATGCTAAGACTTTTACTTCCACAACCCTATATAAACCTTGCAACCAGGTGAGGGATCTATCTTATTGGTTCTATTTACAGATGAGAAAACTGAGGCTTGCAGAGACAGAACAGCATGCCCAAAGACAAAATGCTGGCAAGTGGTGGAGCCAGGACTTCAGAGCTCTGTTTTCAACTATTAGGAGCCTATGCACCAAAGAACAACCTAGACCAGCATAAAAACATGTCTCAAAAGTGGTAACGTATTCAGAAATCTGAAATTATGAGACAAATGGAGTCCCATAAACAGGAAGATCTCACATTAGACTCAATCGCCAATAAAAAGTTGTAGAGAAGTTCTTTTTCCTCCGACTTTTCTTTTTTTTTTTTTTTTTTTTAATTAAATCTTTATTGTTCAGATTATTACATTTGTTCCTCTTTTTTTTCCCCCCATAACTCCCCTCCTCCCAGTTCCCGCCCCACCCTCCGCCCTCACTCCCCACCCACTGTCCTCATCCATAGGTGCACGATTTTTGTCCAGTCTCTTCCCACATCTCCCACACCCCTTTCCCCCCCAAGAATAGTCAGACCATTCCCTTTCTATGTCCCTGATTCTATCATAATCAACAGTTCATTCTGTTCATCAGATTATTAATTCACTTGATTCTTAGATTCACTTGTTGATAGATGCATATTTGTTGTTCATAATGTGTATCTTTACCTTTTTCTTCTTCTTCCTCTTCTTAAAGGATACCTTTCAGCATTTCATATAATCCTGGTTTGGTGGTGATGAACTCCTTTAGCTTTTCCTTATCTGTGAAGCTCTTTATCTGACCTTCAATTCTGAATGATAGCTTTGCTGGATAAAGTAATCTTGGTTGTAGGTTCTTGGTATTCATCACTTTGAATATTTCTTGCCACTCCCTTCTGGCCTGCAAAGTTTCTGTTGAGAAATCAGCTGACAGTCGTATGGGTATTCCCTTGTAGGTAACTGAGTTTCTTTCTCTTGCTGTTTTTAAGATTCTCTCTTTATCTTTTGCTCTTGGCATTTTAATTATGATGTGTCTTGGTGTGGTCCTCTTTGGATTCCTTTTGTATGGGGTTCTCCGCGCTTCTTGGACCTGTAAGTCCATTTCTTTCACCAGGTGGGGGAAGTTTTCTGTCATTATTTCTTCAAATAGGTTTTCAATATCTTGCTCTCTCTCATCTTCTGGCACCCCTATAATTCTGATGTTGGTACGCTTGAAGCTGTCCCAGAGGCTCCTTACACTATCCTCGCATTTTTGGATTCTTTTTTCATTTTGCTTTTCCGGTTGGATGTTTTTTGCTTCCTCGCATTTCAAATCATTGACTTGATTCTTGCGCTCCTCTGGTCTGCTGTCGGGCGTCTGTATAATATTCGTTATTTCAGTCCGTGTATGCTTAATTTCTCGTTGGTTCCCCAATATAAGATCGAGGGTCTTATTAGTTTTCGTGTAGATCTCATTAAGTTTATCGACAGCTTCTAAACAGTTCTTGAGAGACCTTAAAAGTGTGGTTCTGAACTCTATATCTTCCATTGACAATTTTGTCCTGTTTCTTTGTCTCCGCATTTTGTTATGCTTCCTTGGTGTACCCCCTAGTGGTCTTTGTTCGAAGTCTTATAGTTAAATCTTGATTGTTGTAGCTAATTCCAGGGAGGGTTTGACCTCCAGGCCAAGTGGCTATGAGAATCAGCTGTGTCAGCAGTGAGAGAACTTCTGTCCTCTAGGGAGGTGCTAATCTAGCCTTTGCCTGAGGCTATCCGGCAAATGCCTCTGTGCAGGGCTTGGGCGGGGCGGGTCGCACAGGATCAACAGGGTGGGCCGGAGAGAGCAGTTATGGCGGCTCTCAGTCCTGTCCCCAGGGGCTCTGCCTCTCTGAGTCCCAGCACCCGCTGCAAAGCTCGGAGAGAAAGCTGCACTCGCTCTGACCGAAGCCAGACAGTCCTGCTTCTCCCGTTTGAGTCTGGGTCCCTAAAGACTCGCCCGGATCTGGTGCTCAGAGTCTGCGACTCCCTCCCGATTGAAAACAACAACCGCACCCTCCGCCGCCAGCCCGCTCCGAGCACTCCGCACCTCAGAATTTGACTTCAGCACTGCGCCTCCTCTGAGTGTCCGTGTGCGTTTCTCTTTCCTCCTAGTTGTCCGACTTTTCTTTTTTAATGTGAACTTTCAGTATGTCTGATTCTGTGGAGGACACTCAGGTCCCCAAATCATAACAATTGTTCTATTTTCCCAGTTGAAGAAAATAGATTTTACAATCATTAACATCTCAACATCACCACTTACTCACTAAGTAACCTTGATACTCATTTAATTTCTTTGAAGTTCAGTTCCTCATTTATAAAGTGGGGATTTTTCAAGGGCCATTATAATGAGTTAACTAATATGTGTGAGGACTAACTCAGTGCCTGACAAATATTAAGTGCTCAATAAGTGTCACTGCCCACTCCTTGTCTTCCTCATAGTTTTCCTTAAACAAAAACAAGGAAAAAATACATTTCTTAGATTCAGATGTTGCATCACCATTTATGGCAAAAAATAAAGCAAAATCAACTTTCTTGGTTAATGAAATGTTCTATATCTTGAAATTTGAGTGTGGGCTTCACAGTCTTACATATGTCAATGAACTATATATACTTCATATCTATGTATTTTTGTTATATGTAATTGATGCCTCAATAAATGAGACAAATTCTTGACAAAATAAACTTTCATTTTAAATTGAGTATTGCAAACATTAATTTTATGAGCAATCCAAATCAGGTAGCATATATTTTATGCTGCCCTACTAGAAATCATTAAAAGCCAAAAAAAATACACACTACTGCATGTATTTTTCATCTAGCTCTAAAATTTCATTCCTCCACCCTGCTCCCACTGTAAACAATTCTTTTTAAAAATATATATTTTATTGATTCTTTTACAGAGAGGAAGGGAGAGGGACAGAGAGTTAGAAACATCAATGAGAGAGAAACATCAATCAGCAGCCTCCTGCACACCCCCTACTGGGGATGTGCCGCAACCAAGGTACATGCCCTTGACCGGAATCGAACCTGGGACCCTTCAGTCCGCAGGCCGACTCTCTATCCACTGAGCAAAACAGTGGGTTAGGGCCCACTGTAAACAATTCTATGGAAATTTCCAAGAACACTGTTTCATTCCTCTATTCTGCAAGTACCACATCGCAGTTTTGCAGGCATTTGGCCACATTATTGCCAGCCTCCACCACCACACGCCAGTGGAATCCACACTGATGAAAAGCAGTGTGGGAGTTGAATAGTGTGTTAGTACTTTCAGAGACTTTTCACACCTGTAGACTCATTTAAGTCTCAAAACATTGCAGGAAGGTATTGTGAAGCACTGCTGCCATCACATGCATGAGAGACTGTATGGTGCTGAGAAATCAAGCCACAGACCCAGGGTCACTTGGTAAGATGGTGTTGTCAGGGACTAGAACTCAAGTCTTCCAGCTTCAAGGCTCATGCTCTTTTCCATACTCTGATGCCTGTGAGAGAGGAGGGGCTGGCAAAGCAAGTCCTCCAACCTGTGCCAAATGAAGGTGGCCCTGCACAGCACTGGCCAGTGAGGAGGTCCAGGAATCACACTGTGAAGTCCTCTGGCTTTAGAAAAGTGTGGGCTCTGCCCAAAATATCCTTCTCTGCTCTTTCCAGAGATGCTTTTGGAGACCAACAGTTTTTAGATCCAACATGATTCTTCTCAAAGAAAGCATTAATGCCATGGATCCACTTCAGCCCTCCGGCCCCGTGCCCTCAAACCAACGTTTTACCTTCTACAGATACGCTTTGCTGGGCGGGGGAAATATCTAGATTTTCCAGGTCAATTAAAAAAAATTCATACTAATTAAAGCCATAGTCTTTTAGACAAAAAAGAAAAAAATGAACTCTATCAGTTTTCCTCCTGCAAAGCTTGTTTCAGGGCTAAAAAGAGCCAATTTAACATTCTATTAACATGACATAGAATTGTTGGTGCAGCAATACTGAATAAAAGCAATTTTATCTCTGTCTTTCCAAACGTGTGCATAGGCACTTGTGAAAATAACTATGCATGTGGGTACACTTCTCTGTGTGTGTGTGTGCATGTGTACACACACATGCACATGGGGAGGAAAACAGGGCAGTTATTACAGAATCTAATTCACATCCCCACCACAAATAAATTAATAATGGCATATTATAAAGATATATTTTTCCATTATCTAGTGAATTTTGTTTTGTAACTTTTACTCTGGAATTATTACTTTACAGACAGATGGGGGTGCTAATTAAGGCCTATAATTTTACCTCTTCTACAGATCTTTTTTAAAAAATCTTAACAATCCCAATCAGACCATTAAAAAAGTTCAAGGGAATAACAAACAACCTATAGCTACATCTGCTAAATTCCCCAGGAGAGAGAGAGAGAGAGAGAGAGAGAGAGAGAGAGAGAGAGAGAGAGAGAGAGAGAGAGAGAGGGAGAGGAGAAGGAAAGAGAGGAAGGAGGACAGACAAAAGGGAAACAGCAATTTTACTTATCCCATCCGTGCATCTAGCAGCTGCTGTTATTGTTATTTATTTATTTCCTCCTCTTTTCAGCTAGATCCTTTTTTTCTCATTTACTCCGACAGAGATTGTCCTCCTGGAGTGACCTTTTATTCTTTCCCTTTCCTTCACCCCTCCGGGCTATTGCCCTTGTGCCAGTAACTAGATAACACACTCTATCAAAGATTTTTTTTAAAAAAATCATTGGGAAGGCACTAGGGCTGATAGTGGCATCAATCGTAGCCTGACACTGGCTGGGGTCAACCATTTATCTCTTCACATAGCCTGTGGTTACTCGCGGCCATCTTGACTTGCTCAGTCTTAACAACGTTGCACAGATGTTGCCACTCCCAGCATTGATAAAACCTGCTCCCGAGTCCTGTCCTCTCCCTGTTTGGCATATTTCTCTGTTTTAATCCAGTGGACATCTTTTCATACAAAATCAGGCTAGGAATGAGTGAAGCCCCTCTCTTCTCGCAGAGCCCTTCCAATTCCCAGGGCCAGGGATGCAACTCTGGGCTGTGAAAGGAATCTTGGTTTTCAAAATAGAATTGAAACACTTTTATTCCTTAGTAAAATACAGCTGAGTCCTTGAAGTTATACTGAATTCACTTAGAATTGCTCCAATTTCACTAGTTTTCAGATTTTATGGAAAAGATATTTTTAGATTAGCTCATTTATTTGCAATACTGCTTTATTCTTTTCCATCTCATCTTCTTCCCACCCCTGACATGCCACTGGCTATCATTTTTTGTAACTTATTCTGCAGGCAGCACCATGATTAAGGGAAAGTTTAACATTAACCAGACTGCATTTAAATTGCCAGCTCCAACACTGTCATGGGACAGAGGGCAAGTCTTTCTACCTGACAGGTGTCCATTTCCTTACCTGTAAAATGCGGCTAATAATATCCTACTCCACAGTGCTGTGAAAACAATGTACACAAAATAGCTATATGCCTTGTACCTGTCACATATAAATGGTCAATATACTATTTATTGCCTTAAAGTTCATGAATAGTCACTTGTTTAGGCAATGAAATTTGATGAGGTACCAAGCACAGCCCAACCCATATACAAAAACTTACCTTTATCCTTAAAATTCCCATTTACAGATTTCCTTTTCAAAGGTAACCTACATAAAAATAGTCTTCAATTAAGGTTTTTTGTTTGTTTTTTTGTTTGTTTTTTAGTAAATAAGTTGATAGCTGTTGAAGGTGAGTGATGGGTACATAGGGTTCATCATGCTATTCTCTTTCCTTTTATGTTTGAAATTATTTAATAAAAGTTAAAGAAAAATAGGCACCAATAAATATATTACCCTAAATAGGCCAATTGTACTGTTCCTCCAATTGTGCCACAGAAGTAAAGAATAAAGTCAAATTCCCATAATGCTGAATGGAACGGTTTCTTAAGATAGAAGTCTTAGCCCAGCTGGTGTAGCTTAGTAGTTGAGCATCGACCTATGAACCAGAAGGTCACCATTCAATTCCCAGTTATGCACGTGCCTACGTTGCAGGTTCGATGCCCAGTGTGGGACATGCAGGAGGTAGCTGATCAATGATTCTCTCTCATCATTGATATTTCTATCTCTCTCTCCCTCTCCTTTCCTCTCTGAAATCAATAAAAGCATATTTTTTAAAAAAAAGAGAAGTCTTAAATTTGTCTTAATGGTGAATTTTATGAATAGATATATAGTAATAGACATAGATATATCACCCCATACACTGCCAGCATTAAACATATGGCACTTCAAATTTATGCATTCAACATACAGAGAATGCCCTTTAATTACCAAATTGCCAAGCCTGGTATCGTTCATGACCTCACTGGCCAACATTTCACTGAATGCTAAAATTATGGAGGATCTTTTCTTTTTGCCTGTTTCTATTAAAACTGTTTCTTTTTAAACTTTCTACTCTAAGCACATGTCACCTAAAAGGTGTTTTGTCTTGTATATATATATATTTTTTAAGTCTCAATGTTAGTTTCTTTTTATTTTTATTTTTTTTTATTTTTTTTTATTGCTTAAAGTATTACAAAGGGTATTACATATGTATCCATTTTATCCCCCCGCCCTAGACAGTCCCCTAGCCTCCCCTATCACCCAGTGTCTTATGTCCATTGTTTATGTCTTGTATATTAAAGCACTTAAGTGACTTTGTGAAGAGGCTAAGTAGAAAGAGAGAAGCTAAAATTATGGGGCAATTTAATATTGGCAAACACCTAAATGTTATAAAATTTCTGCATCTCCCTCCAGCACCCCTCATCCCTATCTTATAAGATACATTGCCTCATTCTCCAGAAAATTTAAAAAGGAAGATTAAACCGAACATTTTGGAACTACAGATCTGATCTCCAATTACTTCACTAAAATAATACAGCAAAGTAAATAATGAGGCTCTCTATACTGCAAAATACGTAATTTCTACTAAATATTACACATTATTCAGAGTTAATGAAGGAGTTCAGGAAGATACCATGAAAATCAGCTGTGTCTAAGAAACCTCCACCTCTGCAACCTGCAGGGAAAACAGGTAGCAAATGGCAAAACGTGGTTTTAGAAGCCAAAGGCCTTCCTTTGAAATGTTAAGGCCTTTCTGAATAAACCACCTTTTGTATAACTTATTTCTCTGGTAAAAGTATGATTCTTTTGTGTTTCCCAATGCATACAGTCTCAATGGCAATTTCTAAGAGTCAAAATAAAAGTTTTGAAGCCCTAGCCAGTTTGGCTCAGTGGATAGAGCGTCAGCCTGTGGACTGAAGGGTCCCAGGTTCAATTCCAGTCAAGGGCACATGCCTGGGTTGCAGGCTCAATTCCAGTGTGGGGTGTGCAGGAGGCAGCTGATCAATGATTCTCTCTCTGATCATTGATATTTCTATCTCTCTCCCTCTCCATTCCTCTCTGAAATCAATAAAAATAAAAATTAAAAAAAAGTTTTGAAAACTGATTTCAATCTAGTAATGCTCAATTTTAATTATGTTTATTCATGTGTTTATGCAACAAAGCTTCACCCTTGTAGTAGTTACAGAGAAGATATAAATATCAGGCCCCATGCTACACATTACTACCATCCCCAGCATAAACATGGACAGGCACACAGGCACACACACACATACACTTCCACTCAAATCACTGCCAGAGTTGAAGGGTGGGGGAAGCAAAAATTCTCCCTGGAAGGATCTAGAACACAGGTGTTAGGACAATTCCCAGAAAAGGCAGGAGCTGGCAGGGCCTGTGGCAGATGAGAGGGGCCAGAGCTAGACCCAAGCTTATAGCTGAAGTTGAAGCGCAAGAGATAAATTTTAATACACGTGCACTTTCTCCACCACCCAGACATCTACTTCCACAAATTTATATTGTAATTTCACATATTGATCTTGGAGAAATGTTTATAAAAGAGAACAGATTTTCTTTCTTTTTGAAAAAAATTTTCAAAAAATATTGGCAGTAATAACACTGGCTCTAGAATTCTTCTGTCTCTGCCACTTACCAGCTGTGGGTCCTGAAACAAGGCACTAACCCTCTCTGAGCAATTTAATGTGTAAACTGGAGATGATGACAGTAACCACTTCAAAGCTTCATTTTGAGAATTAATGGGTAGTTCAAGCACAGGGCTTCACTCGGCTCCTCACAAGAGGTACCCCTTTCTCTCAGCAGTATCCATGGTGTGTCTTCAGTATTCTCATACCAAAAGTACCTCTCTTCGGTGACATCACAAAAAGACTGAAGTACTCTATTATGTCTTTCCTTTCATTTTTCTCAGTCTTCCCCAAACAGCAATTATATACTTGGTCATGTCATTTTAACGTTTGAAAACTATCGATGTGTCCAGGTGACATGATGAATTCCGTGAGCAGAAAGGATTTAGCAAAGGAATGAAGAATCGCCCTCTTTTGCAGTGGGCCCTGGATTAGATGGCGTACAGTGTGAAGATGAATCTGAAGTCTGCAATGAATGGCTCTCTAAGATTAATCTCATGCAATCTCCTTTTCAAGAACCTAGCAGTGCAGAAGTTTTGGAAGAATTTTACCGAGACAGAGGACTGGGAATTGTTCCCCGTGTGTTTTCAGGGCTCCCCTCGGGCATGGGCAGTGGGAGCTCCAATCAGTGTGAAGCCAGAGAACTCGAACTGTAGCCCCAATTGCATGCCACATGGCAGAGTGCAGCTTATTCCAGGAGCAGCACATTGTTAGCAAGTCAGAAACATGAATAAATTCCTATCTCAATGTACAGAAACCTCGCACAGTGAAGCAAGCTGTCGTCTCGCTGCACCACTCCAGCTCTGAGTTAAGAAGGTACAACTTCCAGGGCTGCTATACAAGGGTCCCAGTTCAAACCTTCAGTCCCTGCCTCCATTAAAATTTAAAACCAGATCCGACCCATCACGGAGTGGCACCAGCGGACTGCAGCTTCACCCAGCACAATTTTTATTAGCCTTGCAATTTCTTAATGGGCTCCCCTGAGGGCCGGCTGGTAGAATCCTGCACTACCAGTCCAGATTTGCTACAGGCAGCTTAATAAACATGGCATCTGCCCCATGACAATTGTCATAACATCCGACCAGGGTGCTGAAGGCAGAGCTAAAGGTTAACATAACCACCACTCAGGTGGCAGGGAGGCGAGTGGGGAATGTTGGAAATTGGAATCTGAAGGGAAAGGCTACTACTGGCCAGGTCCACAGTCCTTCCAGCCTGGCCGGGTTCCTGGCCGCCGAGCAGCCGCCTGCTGCCTCCTGCGATCGGCATGTTTTACACGTCTCATCAGTGTCACCACTCCTGACATCTCATTATGCACCAGAGGTGGAAGTGGACAGGTACGGAACACCCGAACTTTTCCTTTTCTTATTATTTCTGTGTTGTACCATGAAGCTGGGAGCTAATTAAGTCCTGTGGGACAGACAATCAGTGTCTTTTTTGCTAGGTTAAATTACATTATATACAGATGCAAAAAAAGCGGAGAGAAAATAATCCCTCAGCTCTTTCCTGGTTAATAGAGTACAATAGAAAGATGATGATTCCAAACTGGAAGCTGAAGCAGAGAGCTCCTTAGCATACAAGGTTTCTAATGAAGTCATTTGACGAGTCCACTGGGGATCTCCTGCCTCAGAGGATCTCAAAGTGCTTTTAAAGATACTGTTAAAGACCTTCTTGCCTCAACTCTGAGAGAAAGTTGATGGTAGTCAAGCCTGTATTATAAGTAAGAAAACTTGCTCAACCAGACTGGAGGAGCAGCCTTCCTTTGGATTTATAAAATCCTAGACTGAGAAAAACCTTTTAGGGGTGATACAGAGAGAATGTGAGAGTGGGACTTCTCTCTTAAAATAATCTAGCCCAGCCCAGCCGGTGTCGCTCAGTGGTTGAGCACCAATCCATGAATCAGGAGGTTACAGTTTGATTCCCAGTCAGAGCACATGTCCGGATTACAGGCTAGGCAACCAATGATGATTCTCATCATTAATGCTTCTATTTCTGTCTCTCTTTCCCTTCCTCTCTCTAAAAGCCAATTAAAACATTCTTTAAAATAATAATAATAATTTAGCCCCAACTGTCCAAAGTGTTCCACAGGGAGCCCATAGATATTGCATGGAAGGAAAATCCTATATAACAGCGGTTCTCAACCTGTGGGTCACGACCCCTTTGGGGGTCAAACAACCCTTTCACAGGGGTCACCTAAGACCATCGGAAAACACATATATAATTACATATTGTTTTTGTGATTAATCACTATGCTTTAATTACGTTCAATTTGTAACAATGAAATTGGGGGTCACCACAACATGAGGAACTGTATTAAAGGGTCACGGCATTAGGAAGGTTGAGAACCACTGCTATATAATAAAAGGTTAATATTAAAATCAACCAAACAACAGAACGACCAGTCGCTATGACACTCAATGCAGGAGCTGACCCCTGGTGGTCAATGTGCTCCCACAGGGAGAGCACCACTCAGCCAGAAGCTGGGCTCACAGCTGGTGAGTGCAGTGGTGGTGGCGGGAGCCTCTCCTGCCGCCGCGGCAGTGCTAAGGAGCTGCAAACAGGTAGGTGGTAAGGAGCAAGGGGTCCCAAACTGCGAGAGGAATGTCCAACTGCCGGCTTAGGCCCGATCCCCAGGAGGGTCGGGCCTAAGCCCACAGACGGACATCCCCCGAGGGGTCCCGGACTGCAAGAGGGTGCAGGCTGAGCTAAGGGACCCCTCTCTAATGCATAAATTTCAGGCACTGGACCTCTAGTCCTATCTAATAAAGCAGAAACATGGTAATTGGCATACGACCACTACCCTTTTCATTGGCTAATCAGCGAGATATGCAAATTAGTCAACAGCCAAGATGGCGGCTAATTTGCATATGTCAGCCCCATGCCTCAAACTGAGGCTTTAGGCTGGGGCCTGGGCGGAGCCATCTAGCAATCTTTGATGGCGGCAGCCACTGGGAACCAGGCGGAGCCAGCCAGCTATGCTTGATGGCGGCAGTGGCAGGAAGCTGGGGGTGTTCCGGCCCAAGCCTAAAGCCTCCGCCAGAGGGCCGGTCCAGCCAGCCAGGGATCCTTGATGGCAGTTGCAGCAGGGAACCGGGGCGGAGCCAGCCAGCGATCTGTGGTGGCGGGGAGCTGGGGGTGCCCCAGTCCAGGCCTAAAGCCTTGGCCAGAGGCTTTAGGCTTGGGCCGGGGAGGAGCCAGCCAGCGATTGTTGATGGCGGGGGCTGCAGGGAGCTGGGGGTGCCCTGGCCCAGGCCTAAACCCTCAGCCTGAGGCGTTAGGCCTGGGTCAGGGAGGAGCCAGCCAGAGATCGTTGGTGGTGGGGAGCATGGGGGGGTCTGGCCCAGGCCTAACGCCTGAGCCAGAGGCTTTAGGCTTGGACTGGGGCGGAGCCAGACAGCGATCATTGATGGCGGCTTTGGCAGGGAACTGGGGTGGAGCCAGCCAGCAATCGGTGGCGGCGGCGGGGAGCTGGGGGTGCCCCAGTCCAGGCCTAAAGCCTTGGCCAGAGGCTTTAGGCTTGGGCCGGGGAGGAGCCAGCCAGCGATTGTGATGGCGGGGAGCATGGGGAGGGTCCGGCCCAGGCCTAACACCTCAGCCAGAGGCTTTAGGCTTGGACTGGGGCGAAGCCAGCCAGCGATAGTTTATGGCGGCTTTGGTGGGGAACGGGGCGGAGCCCGCCAGCGACTGGCGGCGGGGAGCTGGTGGTGCCCAGGTCCAGGCCTAAAACCTCAGCCTGAGGCTTTAGGCTTGGGCCGGGGATGAGCCAGCCAGCGATCATGAGCCAGCGATCGCTGATGGCCGAGGCGGCTGCAGGGAGCTGGGGGTGCCTCAGCCCAGGCCTAAACCCTCGGCCTGAGGCTTTAGGCCAGGGCCGGGGCAGAGCCAGCCAGCGATCATTGATGGCAGAGGTGGCGGTGGGGAGCTGGGGGTGCCCAGGTCCAGGCCTAAAGCCTCAGCCTGAGGCATTAGGCCTGGGCCAGGGAGGAGCCAGCCAGCAATCTTGATGGCGGGGAGCATGGGGGGGGAGGGGGGTCCGACCCAGGCCTAACACCTCAGCCAGAGGCTTTAGGCTTGGACCGGGACGGAGCCAGCAAGCGATCCTCATGGTGGCTTTGGCAGGGAACCGGGCTGGAGCCAGTCAGTGATGGTGGCGGGGAGCTGGGGGTGCCCCGGTCCAGGTCTAAAGCCTCGGCCTGAGGCTTTAGGCCGGGGCTGGGGTGGCGCCAGCCAGCGATCAGCGGCAGGGAGCTGGGGGGGCGGGGGGCGCCGGCCTGAGGCTTTAAGCTTGGGCCAAGGAGTAGCCAGCCAGCAATGGTTGATGGTGGCAGCGGAGGGGAGCTGGGGGTGCCCCGGCCCAGGGCTAATAACTCTCCAGAGGCTTTAGGCCTGGCAGGGGCCATACTGGCAATTGGTGTGAACTACAGAGGAAACACCTTTTCTGACTGCTGATTGGCTAAGCTCCCTGTGTGTCACTGGTAATATTCTTAGTAACTTGGGTAATGAGAGTCCAAATAGGTGATCTAGGGTTTTTTTACTACACTCCTGGAGAAAAAAAGGAAGGTCTGCTGCTGGAGGGTTAAGAAATGTCATATCCTGCCCTAGCTGGTTTGGCTCAGTGGGTAATACCTCAGCCTGCCCAACACAGATTCTGGGTTCAATTCTGACCAAGGGCATGTACCTAGGTTGCAGGTTCCTCCCTGGCCCGGGCCCAGGTCAGGGCTCATGCAGGCGGCAACCAATCAAAGTGTTCCTCTCATTTTGATGTTTCTCTCTGTCTTTCCCTTTCTCTTTCACATTCTCTAAAAATCAATGGAAACATATCCTCAGGTGAGGAGAAGGAAGGAAGAAGGAAGGAAGGAAGGAAGGAAGGAAGGAAGGAAGGAAGGAAGGAAGGAAGGAAGGAAGGAAGGAAGGAAGGAAGATGGAAGGATGGAAGGATGGATTTTTTCATGGTAAAGGGACTGGAGTCCATGTTGATGAAAACATCTTGGTGGCTACCATAACTGGCAGTGGCTGCAACAGTGCGGTGATGGGGCTGCGACCTTCCCCTGATCAGCCTGGTTGACTCCCACAAAGGGAGGCCAGACTGTGGCTTAGGCCACTCCCCAAGGGGAGCAGGGAGCAGGTAGTAGGACATCCCCTAGGGCTCCCAGTATGTGATAGGGGGCAAGCTGGACTGAGGGACCCCCCCCCCCCGCCAGTGCACAAATTTTTGTGCACCGGGCCTCTAGTGTATATATATATAAAAGGCTAATATGCAAAGTGTCCCCTCAGGAGTTCAACCAAGAGAACAGGAGTTCCATCATTCACTATGACATACGCTAACAACCAGGGGGTGGCACGGAACATGGCGGGCTACCAGCGGCAGTGGTGGGGCACTGAGGGTGAGGGAGCAAGTGAGGGAAGGAGGAGGCAGGGAGACGGGGGGGGGGGGGGGAGGGGCGGGGGAAAACCACGTGGTGGCAGCGCACAGGTGGCAAGGGAAAGAGGAGGCGGGGAGGCGAGGGAACAGCTCTGATCACCAGCCAGGCCTAGGAATCCTACCCATGCATGAATGTCATGCACCGGGCCTTTAGTAAATAAATAAGAGTCTTATGACCAAAGAAGTTTGGGAAAGGCTGAGCTCAGTAGAGTAAAACTGCCTTTCTTTTTGCAGAACTCTAGGATTTTAACATATCACTGGATGGCATGACTCCCAAAGTGGAACTGGACCTGCAGCATATCCCAAACTTATTTGACCACAGACCCATTTTTCTCTAATGGGACATTCTGCATTACTAATTGTCTACAGAGCTCACATTGGAAAACGCTCATTTAGCCCCCTTCCTCATTACAGATAAGGAAACTGAGATTTTTCCGAGGACTTGCCTATCATCATACATTGATTGCCTAATCATACCAAGCCTGGATGACAGGACCCATATCAGCCACTCCTAGACCACTATTTCACACTGCCTCTCTCTACAACCTACTAGCAATCCAAAACACCAGGGAGAATCACATGTGCCTTCTGTCACTAAGTCATTTGGAGCTTCTCCATATGATTCATTCCTATCCTCATCTCTCTCGGTCACAGGCTGAAGATGCCTCATTTCCTTATGCACTTGCCTCAGCAATGACTTTCGTCTACTTGTATCTGAGCTCCATGAGAACAACAGCTATGTGTGTTAGGACCAACTTGAGCCAGACTAGCATTTTGACTCTGATAGGAGCCCTAAGGGATATTTCATGAGACAAAGTGGTAGCTATGAGATTTATAAAGCCTGTAAAGCTCTAACCCTTCTGGGTTAAATCCACACTTCTTAGTTTGACACTCAAGGCCACTCAGATTCCCCAAACTTTGTTTCCAGTCACTCTAATCTCCATTACTTCCTTTCATTTCTACACTCCAGCCAAATATAATTACTTATCTATAAACCATGTTTTCCACCTCTGAAACTCTAATACTCATCTCTTTACTAGTATGGCTTTGCTCCTTACCTCCCTTCTCTTTGTAATCCTCATAAATTCAGACTCAGACAAAATGCCGCATTCTCCAGGAAATTTTCAAGTGATAATTGTTCCATCTAGGAGATTTCTTGGCTTTCCCTGATTTTCCACAGTAAATTGAAAATAGCTTTATTACTACTTTAGAGGCCCAGTGCATAAAATTTGTGCACTCAGGAGGAGGGGTGGCTGTCCCTCAGCCCGGCCTATACCCTCTCACAGTCCAGGAGCCCTCAGGGGATGTCTAACTAACAGATTAGGCCTGCTCCCCAGAGAGCGGGCCTAACCCATCAGTCGGACATCCTTAGTGCTGCCGCCAAAGTGGGAGAGGCTCCTGCCACCGTCGCTGCCCTCACCAGCCATGAGCCCAGCTTCTGGATGAGTGGCGCTTCCCTGCTGGAGCGCACTGACCAACAGGGGGCAGTTCCTGCATTGAGTGGGATCAGGCTGAAACCAGCTCTCCAACGTCCTCTGAGGGGTCCCGGATTGCGAGAGGGTGCAGGCCAGGCCAAGGGATCCCACTGGTGCACGACTTGGGCCAGGGAGGGATGTGGGAGGTTGGCCAGCCCGGGAGGGACCACAGGAGGGCTCCAGAGTGTGTCTGGCCCATCTCACTCAGTCCCGATCAGCTGGACCCCAGCAGCAAGCTAACCAGCAGTCAGAGCGTCTGCCCCCTGGTCAGTGCACATCATAGTGAGCAGTTGATCAGCCTTAGCATATTATGCTTTGATTGGTTGAACAGACAACCGGATGACCAGACACTTAGCATATTAGGCTTTTATGATATAGGATTTTGCTTATAGTACAGTTATTGGGCTTTTATAGCTCCCCTAACAAACAGTTCATTCCAGAAGGCAAGGATTGTAACTTATTTATCTGTAAAATTAACACAACCCTTCCTAAGTTGAACACATAATATTATCCAATTCCTTCATAGCTTTGTAGTTTTCTGTCATCTCTAAAAGTAACCACCTGGAAATCCCATACAGGGATTGATATAATGACTAGCGCCCAGACAGTGATCTGTAAATAATATTTGAGAAGGATTAAAGGATAATAATTTCATTTTCTTGATGCAGGAACAGCATAGCATCCCTTTCTGCTGGTCATATTGCTCCCTTCGTTCAATATCTTTATAAGTCAGCAGGTAGTGTCCTTCAAACTCATATTAATCGGTTTCAGGCAGCAACTGAACAAAATATATTTGCTTCTGCTTGGCTGTGCATACTTTTTCCCTCTGGGAAGGGAAAGAAGCTAAATGACAATGCTCTCAGGTGACTGGTATGGAGCTGTGAGTTGAGGCCCCTGCTTTTTGACATCAATTCAGGAGGGGCCTTGGTCAGTTGACTCCACTGCATTAAAATAGGTATTCATCACACAGGGATGCTGGGAGGTTTAATTAATATTTGTAAATTGTTTGGAAAGATCTATTATGAGAAACAAACACTATGACAGTTCTTTTCTTTCCCCAGATTGCTCTTTTCTTCATTATTAGAGAATGGTGGTCTCACATGAAACTGAATGATGAGCAATCCCCATTATAACAACTGTCATTTTGAATCAGGAAGATGCACATCACAAAAGAAACACATAACTGATTTTGAGGTCCTGCAGGCTACTGAAGGTGTATGTTTTATGTAGTCATTATGTTTTCTCATCTGCTTGTTTGTTTGTTTTGTAAAAGCAAACACTCTATTGAATTCTGAGGAACTTTACCAAATCCTTTATTTCCTTTTCACTTAGCCAACTTCCTTATAAAGAAAAGGTGCCTCACTTTTACCGCTGTCAAATTTCATACATTAGCAATGACTCTCCTGTCTTAATTTCTCAAAAAGGACTAGTGAGGAGGAACAGAAGAAGAGCCTTAGTTTATAGCCATAAAGAAGGAAGTGAGACCATGCCACTGTGGTTAAGTGTTGGCTGACCCGCCAATGTCCATTTCTCCACCTTTCCTTCATCAACAACAGCCCCAAGATTTTCCATCCAAGCATTACAACTCTCATATTCTTAGCCAGGTACTGTGGGAATGATTAGTTCTATTCTAAGGTTCACGGTGGACACTAATTGGTCAAAAACAACCAGCAAAGCTTATCACCCTGTGTATAGGGAAATGTAATCAAGGAACTCAGTTTGGACCAATGAAGCATGAGGAGACATGTTTTGGGGGCTTCTGAGAAAGAAACTTCCTATTTTTGAGACCATGCCCATAAGAGATCTTTCATTCTCATGCAATGTAAATAGGGGAACAAGTTGCCTAGACACTGTTGGCAACCATCTTGTATCCATGGAGAAAGCAGCCATAGGTTGAATCTGACCCTATGGAAGGGAGAGAAAAGATGTGGAAAGAACTACCTCATTCATTAGTGAGCACTGAGCTGCTGGATCAAACCATGTCTATGACTCAAGCTTTCTCATTCTGTGAGTCTCTATTATTTAATTCTATTTAAATTGTGTTTCTTCCCTAGTGACTGAAGGATCTTCATAACAAAAATTTTAAAAGGCAAAATTTAAGGACCAAAACAAGAGATCATGAGTGCATGAAAAAAATATCTATAAATAGACTATACAGAGGTATAGATATATAGAGAGACTATAAGTATAAACATATGATCCATTTGAAATAAATTTTCTTTGTGCATATGTTCCATGGTGATTCTTGAGAGAAAATAAAGAGGTAGCACAGGCAGAAATGCCAGAAATAGCCATGTCTCCCAACAAACTCCCACAGTATGCAATAACACTATAAAAGAAGGTGATTAATTTCTCAACACTAGAAAATTTAAGAGGATCTATAGGGCATAGCGATTGTGGGTGAGAATGGGAGCACAGCACCAATGAGAATGGAGGTAAGTGGAACCCAGAGTTTTAGCTGAGGCTGATTTTATCCCCACTAAATTCCATCTGTCCATAATTTCTGCCTAATGATCCCATCTCATAGACTTTTCACCCCAGCCACCATGAACATAAACCAGGTCATGATTCCATGTGGACTCATAGACAAAAAACTAAAGATACCATGAAGAATGCAGTGGATTAGCCACAAGACTAGACTTTAAAGATGCTGTCATTAGTCACTATCTAGATTACCACTAACTAGTCACAGATTATGTGCAATTATATTTTGCTCGAATTCCTCATGGGCACAACACAATATTTCTTGATCACACCAAGACCACTACAAATGTTGGCAATTCTCCAGGGTACAACAACTGTTCTCTATAAGTTGATCCCATGCTCTGGGCCATTTAGTAATCATGGCAAAGGAAAAGAGAGGGCATGAGAGTCAAGCCCTCGACATTAAGGCTTCTACCCACATTCTCGGCAAGTCATATGGCCCATAAAACTTCAAAAGGGTGGGGAAGTGCAAAGCTTCCTTGTGCTCAAAATAGAAGGAAACTGGATATTCGAGATGGACACCGCAGAGGGGGCTAAGGGCAGAACTGTTATACATTCTCTTAGTTCTGGGAAATCCATTAATCTTAGGAGATCACTAGCCCTTATTTGGAAGTAAGGAAATTCTTCACAATGATTCCTTCTGTATTATAGCTGCATCTCCCATCAAGAAGAGAACCTGAAGAAACTAGCACAGTGATTATCTGGTCTTAGAAAGACCAGAGATTCCTTTGACAAAACAACAGAATCAAGACATGCTTTTCCTGATTTTATTTTTTGTTTGTTTGCTTTAATACATTCCTTTCTCCTTTAGCAAGAACACATTTCCTGTCTGGCCCGTATGGTTCAGTGGTTGAGCATTAACCCATGCACCAAGAGGTTGCCAGTTCAATTCCTGGTCAGGTTACATGCCTGGGTTGTGGGCTTGATCTCCAGTGGGTAGAGTGCAGAAGGCAGCAATCAATGTTTCTCTCTCTCTCCCTTCCTCATTCATTAAAATGAATTTAAAAAACATTTTTTAAAAAAGGAAAAAAAACATTTTTTCCAGTTGGGGAAGCAGAGATGATCTCTTGGTATATATTTTATGGAGAAGTTTCCTTCATCCACACATTCCTCCCTTGACTTGCATTTATGTTGGTTCCAGAGAAAAGGGCAGCCAGAGAGATGCCTTGAACTATTGTTGAGACAAGACATTCCTCCATTAACATTCTGCCAGTAGCCTACCACCAGCTTACTTTAGCCAAGGACAAGTAGGGGCCAGAAGAGATCCTGTCTAACCATCCTAGCAATTGTCAAAGCAGTCCAGGAAGACAGCAGAAAGACCCTAATGGAATGTACCATCAAGCAGAGTAGGGCACATGCATCCCCCATGCTCTGACCAGTGTTATTAGTTCAGTCTCCTCAAAGCTGGAATGAACCAGTAAGAAAAGAAGAATTCCAAATATTATGCAGAAAAGCCTATGCCGGAGACAACCATTTTACAGATTCAATACTAAGGTAACCTCAATGCACCCATACAAATGATAATACCATAGAGAAAATCTCCATCTCTAACAATTTTTATCAAAAACCAGTTCAACACGCTCTTAATTCTACCCAGTGCTTCTGCTTTTCTCCTCGTTCCCCTTTCTCTTCTTCCTCTAAAACAACCCCGAGAGAAGGAAGCTCTTTCTTGTTGAGCTGAATGTTCAATTTGATGAAGTCAATTTCCATAATTCTATCAATGTTGGAACAACTACATCCTCTTTCATTCAAAATGAGATGTTCCTTCTTACTCACTTTTACCCAAATTTCTTCACCCTCGGGGCTCCAGCCACTACCGCAGCTACCTAATCAGGCTCCCCAGGCTTCTCTCACAAAATGGACATTTTATGGGCAGTACTGTGGCTCTTTGAAGAGAGAGCAGACTTCCGCCTAGTGGTACTAACAGCAAGTACCTTGGAGAGGAAGATGGGTGGCTGCGCCAACAAGGTTTAAAAGAGGACATCACTAGGAAAAGACCCAAGTTTTCCAGATTAACTGAATTGCTATTGTATTTCAAAACTGAGATGGTTGCTTGTTGTTTGAGATAGAAATGCTATATGTATTAGACTCAAAAAATGTTTAACACGTCTAGTAGAAAAGCACATACCCACTTAGAAAACTCATACTGCTCTTTCTCCCAACACAAATACAACAGCACCATAACCACCACACACACACACACACACACACACACACACACACACACACACACGTAGAACTACATCTAATTTCTGAACCCATTTAACATATATCTGAGACCCTTCATGCCTAGGAAGGGAGCCTACTCAGTTAGGTGTTCTTAATTTTCCACCAGGTATCCTGGAGGTGATTTACTATACAGTCTCCAGGAAATGAATGAATAGACCTCTGAAAAGCAAGTTTTTCTCTCACTTAGAGAATTAAATATACTGAAAATACACATATTCACATATCACAGTTTCCACATTCCATTGCTAAAGATTTCCGTAAAATCCTTCTATGTCACCGATGGGGAAACTGAGGCATGGATTATAAAACTTAGTTGTCCAAGTCATCCCAGAGTCAACAAACTAACTTGAACATTCCTGATTCTTCACTCACCAAGCCTCATCTCTACAGAATCAAAAGAACCCTAATATGGATCTACCACCAAAGTAATCTCACTGCACTCATGCCTATCTGCAGGCTAGCTAGACTGTCATATGTGGAAAGGATCAGAAGAAATCTGCTCATTATATCCCCATAATCAGACCCACATATTTCTGCATACTATTAGCTTTCACTGAAAAAAAAAATCCACACAATATTTATTTAGACCATGACAGCTTCAATTTACAAAACTATACTTCGGAAGGAAATAATCCTGTCATGTCCCAATGGAACTGCCCTCTGCCTGTCACTAATAGAGTTGCTATCCCAGGGCTAATACAGCTCGCTGTTTTCCACTATGGACAAAAACTATTATTTTTAAGTTAAAAATTAAAAGCAGTTTACCTGAGATGACTCAAACTTATGTATGGTAATGTAACAATTACTCGGTGATTTTATAATAATGAGGAGTGATAAGAATTTCCTGACTGGGAATCGAACCCTGACCTCCTGGTTCATGGGGTCGATGCTCAATTACTGAGCCATGTCAGCCGGGCTATCCACTTCTTTATGTATTGTCTTCCTTTTTCCCAAAGCTGGGAGGCGGTAGTACTAACCTTAAGCAATTGAAAGGTTAAGTGACTTACCACACACTCGTAGTCACACAGGGTCATTGCTAGAACTAGAAGCCAGGCCCAGAACTCCTGTTCACCATGAATCCTATTTGTGTCTACTACCTGCCTAATTATTCTAAGGGGGTAAAGTCCCTTCCAGATAGGAAACCACCTGACTTCTCAAGTCCCCCTGCCCTCACCGTAGGTAACTGGTATATATTAGGAGCCTCAATTCACACAGAAAATACAGGCACAGGGACTCAGTAAGTCTCCTCAGGATCAGAGGGCAATAGCTGAGTTCCTATATCATAGGTCCCTGCCCTAACTATCAGCTCAACCCTGCTTTGAACAGCACCTCCTCCACAGGCACGCAACCTGCAGAGCCACTCTGATCAAAAGAGGTGGTTTAAAGGGAAGAAGAGGGAGAAGAGAGAGAAGAGAGGAAGGGGAAGGAAAAAGAGAGGAGGACAGAGCAAGGAAGGGCAAGGGAAGGGGAAGGAAAAGGGGAAAGGGGAGGGGAGAGGAAGGGAGGAGAAGGGGAGGGGAGGGGAGGGGAGGGGAGGGGAGGGGAGGGGAGGGGAGGGGAAGGGAGGGGAGGGGAGGGGAGGGGAGGGGAGGGGAAGGGAGGGGAGGGGAGGGGAGGGGAAAACAGGAGGAAGGAAAAACTAAAAGGAAGGAAAGGAAGGGAGAGGAAAGTGAAAAAGTGTTTTTAGATTTCAGTAATCAGAGGAACAAAATCAATTAGAGAATGGAAAGTAGTTTCAAATTAGCCTCTAACTAGCTATACACATTATAAAGACAATGTAAAATTCTTCACAGAGCTGCATTGCACCAATTTTCTAGGAGAATCTCCTTAAACAACAAGCAGGGATTAAATTAAGCAGTGTGGTTTTGCTCTTTTTAACAGTAATTCAAGCACTGGAGAGAAAAAGTGAGTTTAAAAATGTAAATATTTCTAAAATAAAAGGTGCCGATTTAACGTGACTTGTCCAAAGGAAGTTTCGTAATCACAGACGAATGGGGTGAGAGAACTATGGAGTCTCCCTCTTCTCAAATCCAGTAACACCCTTGTAAACCACAGCTTTAATCAAAGCACCTTTAAGTTAAGAAACCATCCCTAGCACTAATGATAGTGAGCATGAATATCAGGAGGACTGCCCAACCACGATACTTACTGCATCCTTTCTTTCTCTTCCTACCGTGATCTATACCAGATGCCTGCATTTATTTGCCTCCTTAACCCCAAAACATTTGGTTTTTCTCCTCACTAATGCTGTCCTGCAGCCTAAGTATCAGTAAGAACTTCCTGCTCGCAGCCCTTTTGCTGTGCCTCACCACACCTTCCTTCCATCTCTCTCCTCCCCTGGGTTCCAGGATACTGCACCAGATTTTCAAACAAATTTTAGCAGTAGAACCCTCTTTCAAACACGATCTTGACTAGAACTCCTATTGATTCCAGAGCTTTATAATAAACTTAGACATCAGTCCTCAAAATTCATTTCTTTACCCGGTAATTTTGGCTATTTGAGGCAATTCCATATATTTTTTTAATCAGTCTGGCATTTTTTACCAAAAACAAGCAAACAAATAAAAATGCCTGTTAGGTGGTTTGTTTGTTTTTAACTGCACTGACTCCCAATATTAATGTAGATTTGCAGTCTTAACTGGAAAAACTGACACCTTCACATTGTTGGGAACTCATACAGAGGATAAATTGATGGTTGCCAGATAGAAGGGGGCTAAGGGACTGGGTGAAAAAGGGGGAGGGGTTAGAAAGTACAAAATGGCAATTGCAAAATAGTCATGAGGATATACAGGGTGAGCAAAAGTTGCCTTCAAGTCTGTTGAACTGTGGTGGGGGTGGGAGGAGAAGCAGTGGAAATCAGGAGTTCAATTTAGAACCTGTTAGTTAGATCAAAGGTGTAATTTCAATATCCAAGTAAAGATATCAGCAGGTCATGAGGTTCAGGAATCTAAAGCTCAGGAGAGGTGTGGGCTGGAAATTATAATTTGGGAGTCATGAGCACAAAGATTTTTTTTTCTCACAAATTTGAAAAGTCAGCATATAATTTTCTTACCTACCTCATCTAATTTTCCATATCTTTGAACACTTTATCTAACACAAGTTGTCAAGTGTCTACTATTGTGTGTGTCCCCTCCTCTCCATTTCCTCTGCCACCTCCCTAATTCAATTATATCTTGCTACAGAGGCAGAGCTGCCTCAAACAGATTGTCAAACTGCAGCGGGAAGGCCGGGGAGGGTTGGGGGGCAGGAGGGAGGGAGGTAAGAGATCAACTGAAGGACTTGTATGCATGCATATAAGCATAATCAATGGACATAAGACACTGGGGGGTAGGGGAGGCCAGGGTATTGTCAAGGGCGGGGGGGGGGGGGAGGACACATATGTAATACCCTTTGTAATACTTTAAGCAATAAAATAAATAAAATTTAAAAAAATAAAAATTTTAAAAAAATTATATCTTACCTGGTTGAGATGCTCCTGCCTTTCTTGGGTTTCCCAAGTCATCTCCACCCAGGCACCAGATCAATGTGTCTCAAGACACTTCCATCACGCAGTGACTCCTCAAAGATGACTTGTCGCCCAATGAATTAAAGAACTAAACACTTAACCGGCAATCACAATCCAATCCCAGCCTACCTTCCCAAGCCTGCAACTCACACGACCCTTCACACACACCATGTTCTTTGCACTCTCCCTGTGGACTCTTGTGTCGATTTCTTGTGCCTACCAGTTCCTCCACCAGAAGTCTCTTTCCTCTACAGCCCTGAAATGTCTGTACCCTGCTCATTCTTTGTACCAAGATATAACCACCTGCTTCGGTAGAATTCCGTTGACTGCCCTATCTGAAGGTGACCTTTCACACCTCTGAAATTCACATTATGCAGTCACCTATTGAATGTTCTCACAGGCCCTTTGGTAAAATATATATATAATTTTGTTTAACCCAGCTTTCATAGATGTACTTGACTATGAACCCTTTTATCACAGAATACTTACTAACATTCTGTGAAACTGCTGTTCCAAGGTTCTCACATAATACCTGGAACTAGAGACCTCACTTCTAGTTTCGATTAGGCAGCTTTCAATGCTGGTTTTCCCCAGGCCCAGCCCAGATTAGGAACTATGCATCCTAACACAGGTGACATGTCCACAGGCCAAAACAGGAAAAGCAGACACCCTAAGATCTATAGGGTCACAAGACATGCCAGGATCAGATTCTCCTAGACACTGGCATGAGCCTAGGAGGTGTTGTCAGACACCTGGCTTCTAAAGAGTAAATGGCTTACTTCCCCACAGTGCTTAAGACCACATGTGTTATGATGCAAAACTATTAGCTGTGACCTTTTTCAGTTCATCTTTCTTTATGTAGCTCAGTTAACTCTTCTCACCAATGAATGGACTGGTCCAGATGGCATCCAACATTTCATCCAGCTGTGATGAATCGACACTGTGTGTCCTTTGAAGGTTACCTACTTGCATACATGGCCTCTCTTCCCTACTATCCCCTGAAGGTGGGGTCTCTTTCCATGTCATTTGTTTTTTTGTTGTTTGTTTTGTTTTGTTTTGTTTTAAATTATCTTTATTGTTGAAAGTAACCACGTTACTTTTGCCTCCTTCAGAGTATGGCAGAGGACCTTGAACATGGTTAGAACTCAATAAATGCATACTGAATAAATATTTAAAGATGACTGAGGCATTTAGGCCTCAAAAATTCAAAATTAGCCTTTGAGACAATGAAAAAATAGATAAAATCTAACACATGAAGTGATCTGGTCAAAACGGCAAACACTACAGAAAAATAATTCTGCATCATCTTCTAGAACTGCTTCTAGCAAACTAGCACAGTCAATAATGGCTAACAGACATTTTTAAATGGTGTTTGGTGTAATTCTCAGTGGCGAAGGCTCTTGTGTTAGAATCCTCACACCAAGCCTATTAAGGGTGTGCTATTCTTACCCCACTTTACAGATGAGAAGACTGAAGCACAGCGGGGCTCTGTAACTTACCTACAGTTACTCAGATAAGTGATACATTCAAACCCAGCAATCTCGTTCCAAAGCCCACACTTCACCACTGTGCAACCCCCTCTTCCTCCCTTTCACTGGCGTTTGCTCACGTGAGCATCCCAACAATCCCAGGTCATGAACCAGGTGGAAAGTGAGACCCCACAAGGTCTAAAGATTGCTCAGTGTCCCACAGCTCGTCTTGAGCCCACAACTCTCTTTCCACACACAACACAGCACCGATTCAACAGTCCCCCTCACTCCAACAAACCTTCCAGCCATCCCTGACAGTCACCTGACGAACAGGGGCACAGGGTGAAGTGGACACTGCAATTAGAGCACTATCGTGCTGGAGATGAATAATTAAAATTGGTAATGAATTAAAAGGAAGAGGTGTATTGGGTTGGGGGACACAAGGAAATAGTGACAGCCCTGTGCAACAGGGAAGGGAAGGGAGAAGGGAAAAGGGAAGGGAAAGGAAGGGAAGGGAAGGGAAGGGAAGGCAAGGGGCATGAGAAGCCCGGGGAAGTGATAAAATGGGAAGGGAGACTCCAGAGGGAAGGGAAGACAGACAGGAAACAGTTCAGAAAAGACAGAAAAATTACTTGTAATTGCATACATTTTCAGCACCAGTCCAAAAGCTATAGAAAAAACACGCCTTACAAACTCAAGAAGTATAGCTTAGAATTTAGAAGATTGAACTGAAGCAGCTTTCGCAAGAGAATCTGCTATCATGTGTGGCACATAATAGGCATTCAATAAATGTTTGCTCCCAATAAAAGAGACAAAAAAAGAGAAAAATGTGGGAATTGCTTTCATAAAGAGGAAGGCACCTAAGGGAGTAGGTGCTCAATAAATGTTATATTTTATAGGTGTACCGTGAGAAGCCTGGGGAGCTGTGAAAGATAATCTGATGTATTTCCAAAGAGCTCTTAGTCTGATTTCAATTCACAAAAATCCCTGGGGAAGCTGTGGACTCTCTCACTGGGGACTTTTAAGATGGTATCTTAGAGAGGCCCTTGAAGGGGGTGGTTTAGATGATTTCAGAAAGGATAAACTGAGGTAGAGAAGACAGATGAAATGACCTGGTAGAACTTTTCCATTTTAATTTGCATGTAATTTCCTCAAAAGCTGAAATTTCCACTCTATTCTCCACAGAACAGAGATGAACTGGATGGACCAGCAGACAGGGGGGGATGGCTGAATGATTTGGAAATCTTCCAGAAGCACTTGGTTAAATTGTAAGCCATTTATTTCATGAGGAAATAAGCCACAGAAAGCCCTTTTTGAGCATGCACCCAGAAAGCAGGACAAAATGCTGAGATTATCTGTTCAGAATTTGTTTTAAGAGAACCCAGGCAGCATTCATTTATTTTTGAGAAAATATATGATTAACTATAGTTAACTATGAATTCAGATGTTGTGCATTAGAGCAGCTCCTCAAAGTTTGAGAGCATTTAATATTATATATTGCTGCCATTTGGACTAAATTGTTTTTTTAATGTACACAATATTACAAATTAAATTTGAGCTGTTTGAATCAGTCTGTAAAAAAGATTTGATTATACCTGAGTGTTCTGGCCCCGGCTTTTCCGTATCTCAGTAATCTTGGCGGTAATTGGCTGATTAGGCGTCTCACACTCCATCTTTGCCTCAGTTTCCATGGTAATGTTACAGGAGCTATTATAGATGAGAACTTCATCTCTTTCCACTTTAGGGCTGAAACGAGAGGGGAGGTTAAATGGGGTGTCATCAATCTTAATGAAATGCAATTATTTTTACTCTTATTAATCATTGCGAGCCATTAGCTTGTGGCAACTACAGGCCGCCATTTGTCAAATTTTGCAAATTTCTGTAATTTTGTTTCCATTATTTTATTGTTTATTTGTTTTCCCTTTATCTGCACACCCTGCAATGAAAATGCACGTGGTAAATATCTTTCAGCCTTTCTCTTTTTCCAAACCTATCAGGAACATTAGCAAAAGCTTCTCCAAGCCCAACTTAACAAGCAATGTGCAAGCAATGCTTCCAGTTCCAAAAATGGAAGCAAATGTTAGGGAGGTGTGTGTGTGTGTGTTTTTTTTTTTTTCTTTTCCCCTTCCCTCTTCCTGTTCTTACTCACACTTAGTGTTGGGGGAGTGAATTGCCTGAATCCCCCCAGGGCAGATGGAGAAATTGGAAAACCCACACAACTGGCTAACTGGTCCCTAATTCCAACTGTGAAAAAATGAGCTCATTTAGGCTTTCAATTCCCTCTCCCCAGCTGATGGCAATGAGGCTCTGTTGCAAGCAGTGGAACATTAACTTAGTAAATTAATTAAACTTACTTAACAGCCCAGACTAAGGAGATTCGATATATGTGCCAGTTATACTACCAGCCACTTGCTTTAAAAGTCCTCTTGCTTTAAGGAGAGAAACCAGACTGCATTTAAAATGAAAAACAGCATTGCAGAAGGTCTAAAAATATGCACTCTAAGGGAGATGAGCGCATGGATATTGCAGGGCATTGTCCCCAACAGGTGTGATATTTATTCAACAATAATCCTGGCTTTAGGCATTGTTACAACTAACTCAAAGATTATAAATGCGTGATATTTTAAACTTTTCAACAATTTCACATGTATGACCTCATTTCAGCCAGTAAAGTAAGTAGAAGTATAAAAAATATAACCCAAAATGATCAGGGGATTTGCATAAAGCCAATCATAAAAGTATGGCAGCTCTGAGATTAGAACCTATGTGTCCTGTCTCCTAGAGCAGTATTCTAAGGTTCTGAGATGCTGATTGAACGTCAGCCATGAAGACAGATTGCATGGGAAGACCAGGAAGAGCAGTAGAAAGGGCAAGAGGTCACTGCTTGAGAAACTAAATCATGTCAGACTAGAGCATCTTTTTTCAAATCAATGTCAAAACAGTTGCTCCCACAATTTGCTAAAAATAATGAGCAGGATAACTACCATGTCTACTTAATCTTTTCTTTCTGCTAAAACATTCCCAGCTCCCTATCCCCCCCAAGACATGATTTCCATGCCCACTCTCCTCTAACCTACTGTAGATTGTCAGTATGTTAACATCTTGGGGCCCAGAAATGAACACACATGGTTTGGGCTGACCACTGAGGCTGTGGGCTCCCTTTATCTGAGCCCTCCCTGTTGATTTGGTAGCCCCATGCCTAAATTAAGATGGTGGTAAACTCAAAGTCTCAGAGTGGCAACTGCCTGAGGATGTACCATGCTGTACTTGTCCACCTGATTTTCTGAAAAGCATCTGCATGCAGAAGCTAAGCTTGGAAGCAGACCAGCTAGATTTGAATCCCCAAGCATATAGTTACTATCTATAGGACACTGTGAAGACATGACCCTCTAAGCTTTGGTTTGTAAAAGGGAGATCCTAATTACTGTGTGCCTATTTTATAAAAGTGTTGAGGAAATGGAGCAAAATGACGCCTACAGTATGACTTGCACAGAATCTGGCACACATTAAATGTCAGATAAGGCCACTCACGCTATGCTGGTAATTGTGCTGGTAGTATTTTTGTTAAAGTATAAATGTGTGAATTTACATTCATTATTGGTACATGTCATCTCCATTATGTGGAGCCAGCCATTGCTCAAATATGTTTTGAATCTGGAGCATATAATGTAGCTACAAATACATTTAGCTGAGTCATCATCCAGGGTTAGACAGAACCATGGGATAAATACAGCATTTGCTCCTGGAGTGTCGGTTGTACTCTAAGAATCAGAACGAAAAAAATGGTAATTTAACTTTTAAATTACAATGTAATGTAATATTTGGATGAATATGGAAATAGGATGGAATAGAATGCAAAATTCACTTGGACCGTTCAAATAAAACATAGAACTTCAAACCAACTGGCTGCTTGTGTCCTTGGGCTTTATGGCTAGAACCTTTCCTTTGCTACTGGGGGTAGAGAGGGTATTTGGAACAGTTTGAGAAGGAAATGAAGTTGGTCCACCACACCATCACATTCCTTGTGAGTTGATTCCCAGATAGCTACTTCCCTTTCTGAAGGCTCACAAACCATCTGATGAATAATTCATTCTAGAAATTCGTCAGGGATAATCAAGCTTAGTTGTCTAACTATCCAGAACTCCCCTTTTTCCCTTTTTAATCAAATAAAAGAATATTTGCCCATCAGCTCTCTCTGTTGTGTGCCCTCCTGTCACATTGATTACCAATCATATGACATAGGTCTTTGTTCTCAGTATAGGGATGATCTGGCATACCGACACGAACTCAAGGAAAGCAGTGACCAACTTCCTTCACAACTTTCTTGGTCTTTGGCTTCCACCCTCCCAATGAGCTTTCTCTGCCTTCCTAGCTCTTTGTCAGTTACTTCTCCCTCCTTTCATGTGCCTGTAGCAACGCACTGTCTTCCCTAATCAGGTTCTTCTTACTCTTTTCTGTTGGCTTAGACTTCTTTTTACAAGCTTTAGCTCATATTTCTTTTTGTATTTGTTCCTAATTATCTCACTAAAGATTTTTTTTCATTAAAAAGCCATCATCAAAATTAGCAGAAACTCCAGGATATTAAAAATAATCTAACACCTACAAAATTTCTAAGTTTCTTAATAGCTACTATTCCATGTTTTCTGTCATAATCTATGAATTAAGTAGTGCAGTTGGCGAGATTTAAATATAAGTATAAACATGTGTATAGATAGAGATACATGGATATAAATTACATAGATGTGCATGCACACATACACATATATTTATTGTGAGGGAACATGATACAAATTTTTGGTCCAAATGATAGCACAGAAAGTTCTAAGTTTTCTGACCACTAACCTATTGCTCTTTCAGTTGGTCCGATCAGATCCAAAAGTAACCCCATTATCTTCCTGTATGCGCTCTTTAGGATAGGCAATAAAAAGCACTTGCATCATTCTATCTTCCTCACTTAGCCTGAAATTGCTTCCTATGGCTCTGAAATCTCATTGAACCCACGCAGTCCAGCCAACTGCTAACAGCAGAGCCTTGTGCTAAGCACACTGTGAGTCAGAAGCCTTGGGTTCCGGTCCTGGCACTGCCGAGGCTTGCCTCCATGACTTCGGAAAGATACTTAATTAACTTAATCTGTTCTTCGAATAGAATCTAAGTTCCTTTTACGGCGTTCAAGGCCTTACAGGTCTCCCTGAGCTCATGTAGGGCCACTTTCCTTCCTCCCCACTCTACTGCTGTTTGTCCTCTGACAGTTCACAAACCTTGATGGGTCCTTTGCATTTGCTACCCCCACTGCCTGACTCTGCATAATGACACCTTCTCCTCCTTAGTCCAGCACTTAAGGCACTTCCTCAGAGCAGCATCCTCTGAGCACATCGTATAAAGTAGCCCCCACCATTTTCCATCACTTCATACTCCTTATCACAAGATGGGATCGTACTGCTTATTGTCTGGCTTTCTCTTCTACCCTTAAGGGCAGGGACTTTGAAGCCTTCTTCACCATGGAGTGACCAGCTCCTGACACAGGACCTAAAACATAGTGGGAACTTGGTAAGTGGGTGGGCGAGTGGATGGATGGATGGATGGATGAACTAGGCATATTTCACCACAGATATGCATGTCTACCTTTGTCAATTGACATCAGATCCATAGTGGTAGTGACTGGCAGGGGGATAAAGCATTTCATGGAAATGGGTCCCCTGCTAAGATCCTAGAAAGTAGTTCTCTGGCTTCACAGGCATAATCTTAAGAGAAACCAAGGTAAGCTATGTGGCACATGACTTTCTTGTATAATTTAGAGTATGTTTTCTGGTTTTTAAATTAGTACATGTTCACTGAAAAAAATACATAAAAACTCAATGACTAAAATAAACATGGCCAGCGCTACAGCCACCCAAGAATAGGCACTCTCAATGTTGTAGAATATATCCTTCCAGTCTTTTTTCTAATCACCTATTATAGGGAAGCACGGGACTTGGTTGGAATGTCTGTAAGAAGGATTCTCCAAAAGGTGGAGGCCTCTGAGGGGAACTTGCCTTGACTTTTCCAAACAAGTCTGAGCCCCTGGGTGTTTACTTAGACATGGCCTTGCTTAAAGGACAGGACAGACACATATGCTTTCTCAAGAATACTTACCCTGCTAATTGTATCTAATAGTTAATTTTAGTTCAAACTATTATGACAATAAAAGTCTAATAAGGCAGGTAATCAAGGCTTTTTTAGTTCCTAATGCCAACTAGTCCCTCAGCTTCTCTTTCACAGAAACATGTGTCAAAGTAAAGTAATCATTTATCGGTCATTCAAAGTCTGCCGGTCAGCCCGGCAACCTATCACATGCATATATAAATATATGCATTATATACGCCATTAGGAATAGATAGTACACTATTTTGTGACTTGTGCCTTTCACTTTCCAATATATTGTAAGCATGTCCCTCTTTGGTTAAATACTCTACAACATGATTTTCAAAGGTTTCTTAATATATTATCATTTGAATGCATTCTTTATTATTGAACATTTATTTCATTTCAAATTTTTATGATACTTAAAACTTCAAAGAACATGTTTTCATAAATATTACATACTTCAAACTGCTTTCTTAAAATAAAATCCTAGTAGTGAAATTGCTGAGTCTCCAAATACAAAGAATTTTAAGGTTATTAGTGCATATTGTCCAAATGATCTCTGTAGATTGTTCTAACTTTCCTTCTCATGGCAGCAAAGAGCAGTGCTGGTTCCCCTCACCCTCAACACTAAGTATACACTTTGTTTAACTCACAACACTTATATTCATTCTTACTCAAGAAAACACACCCACTTTTGCCTGCTGTGATATCAAGAACATTGAGTAGCACTTTCAAAATGATATTGATAAGGGCATAAATTTTAATGGGGTCTGAAGCTCAGTAGCCTCAGCCACCTCCTAGAGTGAGGAGGGAGAACATAGAATAACTCCAAAGGAATAGCTCTGGGGATCTAGGTCAAGTCCGCCAATTCTATGGAGCCAGGGGCAGTGACATGTACATCTCGGTGTCCAGCAGCAGTGAGTTCTGAAATCCGGTCTCCCCTGAGTATAACCTCTAGGACCCCATTTCCTATGTGACCTAAACAGAGTTCTTCCTGCTCTTCTAAAAAGCAACCAGCCAATTCCTTGACTAAACACAAACCTCCGGTGGCAAATTCATGCTAAATCACAGTCTCAAGACATGGAATGGTAGGATGGCCATGAAAAGAACCAGTCACCTCTTTCATGCTGGGTAATTGATCTTGTATAGTTTTCTTTTTTAAAATGGGAAAATAGGCCTTCATACACTATCAGATGTAACCACTCCATCCAGATAAGAAGTTAGGAAGGATACAGGGCCATGCTCAGCAATGAAAAGTCCCACCACACAGGAAAGAAACTGCTTGTGGAAATGAAGGCCACACAGTTTCCAACATGGTCACACCTGTTTCATTAAATTTCTTTAAGAAAGGGGCTTTACCTGGAAAGTTGTGGTATTTGTTTATTTGTTTCTTAAGTTCAAAAAATCCTGATAACTATGGCTTCGAAATCCTAGATCTACAATCATCCTGCCTGTGCATCCTCCCTGCTTTTGAGTAAATATTGTGCAATCTGCTGGATTTCTCTATGACTTTTTGTCATACTTGTGAATCTGTTTGGAAAGAAAAGAAAAAGGAAAGGGGGAAAGAGCCTTCTGTTTTTCATAATGTCTAATCTCTTTCCCCATTGGCATTCACCAGATGTTGCTTTGGATCGGAAGATAAATATTAAAATCTGAGCAAGAACAAAGCAGGCTGTTTACTGGGCAGATTTTTCAGATGTTCTCCTGAACACTTGAAAAGACAAGCGATGCTTTGATATGCAGACTGGAATCCACAATGGAACAGTTCCTCTAACAACAGTGTCGGGGCCCCAGAGCCACCTCGACCCAGCCTGCAGTCTCCAATGCCTCATCAGTCCATTGGCCATGCATTCGTGGGGAAGGTCAGGGAGGGAGAGCACAGGGTTACCTGATGAAGAGGCCCGAGAGCAATGGAAAGGCTGATTCTGTCCAGTGGCACTGGGAACTTTCTTCGCAAATGTAGAGGTAAGGCCATGATTCGGACAGCCTCTCTGTCCCCACAGCGACAGTCAAATCACACTGCACGTAGGTGTGACTGGCGGCTTCACAGCTCTCCTGCTCGTGCTTCAGGTCACACAGGGAAGCCAGGGACACTGCAGGAAATGGTCACCGTTAGGTGAGGTAATAACCACGGAAAGAACTGGAGGCCTCACATTGTTACGTAAATGAAGTTCATGTGTTATCCTTTAACGAAGAGGAAAATAATCAGTTTACGTCTTTAAAAATGTATTATGTGTACATAATACCCACAGAATAATATAAGTAAAACTTTGTATAAAATATGAAACAACGTAAGAAAAACTCATGTGAATCTGCCAGCCAACACAAAATCTAAAAGAGCTGTGATACTCTCAAATCTGGATGCTCCTCACCAAGTCCACCCTCTTCCTCTTCATTCTCAGAAACAACCACTTGCGTTTTTAAAACAGTTTTCTCTCGTGGCTTTCTATTCCCAAACGAAAGATTATTGGGTTATACCTGTTTTTGAATTTTATAAAATAGAATATGTGACATAGTATTCTTGGACCTGATTTTTTCACTCAGTTTTATACTTCCAGATTTATTTATATTATCACATGTAAATGTTGTCCATACTTTCTTTTCTTGTTTTAAATTCTTTATAAGTATTACATCTGTCTCCTTTTCCCCCCATCAACCTTGTCCATACATTTTCACTGCTGTTCAATACTATACTGTGTGAATATATAATATGGTTTTCATTTCTCTTACTAATAGACTTTTGGATATTTCCTAGTCTTTGCTTCTACAAACATGTACAAAGTTTCTTCTGGGGTATATGCCTTCAGAGTGCTTGTTTATACGGTAGGTGCAAGTTCAACTTTACAAGATAGAGCCACATTGTTTTCAAAGTGGTTGTGTCAGTTACATTCCTACTAGCAATAATTTTGAGTTCCTGCTACTCCACATAATTGTCAGCACTTGGGATTATCAGACTCTTAATTTTGGCCAGTCCAGTGACTGTATAATGGCACCTCATTGCAGCCTTAAATTCCATTTTTATCAATTTTTTTATCAAACAACTTTTATAAGTTTAGTAACAACATGTTTTCTCTTCTGCAAAACTCCTATTTCTGTCATTTGTCCTTTTCTCTATTGCAATGTTTATCTTTTCTTATTATTTTGTGTTCTTTATATATTCTGAGTACTAAACCTATGGAGGTTATATAGCTACTGATACCTTCTCCAGGTTTGTGGCTAAACTTTTCATTCTCTTTATGGGATCTCTTGATTAAAATAAGTCCTCGATTTTCCTATAATTATGATTATTAACCTTTTGTAAAGAAGAAAAGCAATTATTTGAAGCCCTTTGACCCAAAGGCCATTTCTTTCCAGGTCATAAGACACAATGTTTATAGCATCAACAAGGCAGATTGGCAATAACCTTAAACAGGAAGATTAGTCTCTACACAAGATGGTTTTGGAGCAGCTCTATCTAAAAACCTGAATGAAATAAAGAAGAAATAAGAAAATTTTTCTCTAGCCTTCTACCTCTACAGGTAGTCTGTCCATGCAGGTACATGACAAATGTTATCAGGAACTGTGGGCTTGAACCTAAGACCTGTCTCCATCACACTGCTGCATGAAACAGGGACAAATGAGATAAGCCCATGTGAGAGGGTTTGCACTTATGCAATCACATGCACATATTATTATTGTTGTTGTTATATTCCAAAGCATCCACCACATAGCAGATTGTCTGTGAATGTGTCCTGAATGAATCACAGCCATTGAAATGGCTGGCAAGTACTAGTAAGACTCCTATGGGTAGAGGAAACATGAGAACTTCCAGTTAGTAAGCCCTAGGGCAAATAAAAACAGGTTCAACACCTATAAAATAATGAACTCATTATGGGTGATTAGGTGGATGCAAATTAACAACGTGGATGATGAAAAGTTACCCAGGGCTGGGATCAGAATCTATGGATTTTACTCAAGGTTCGGGCCACTAAATAGTGGTGTAACCTTAATAACTTTAGCTTTTCCTGCCTCATGGAAAAGTTAAAGTTTCCATGAAAACATCATGTAGTATAATTCAAGGTACAAGAGCAAAAAAGCCAAAGATCAAACATCTTGCTGATTTTATAAATACAAAGTACCAGTTTCACCTGACAAGATGTTTTAGAAGCCCATCACAAGAACAAAATAAAATTCTTTTTATGTTAGAAGCACAGTTTGGGAGAAAGGCAAAGAGAGAGAATACCAAAAGTAGCAACAACAAAAACAAAAACACCTTTTTCGAGAGGCACCTTTAAACCCCCTGCTCTACTGATGAAAAGAAAACACATTTGTGCTGTGGTATCAGAATAAGCAAAACAATAATTAGGAAAGTTTGGGTTCTAAGCCATCATCTGCATCCCAGAATCTGAAACATTGCTTTCTTCATTATGCAAAGTCAAACTAAGAAACAGAACTCAAAGCAAGGGTCAGAATTCAAAGTGACCTTAGCAAATTAGAGAAGTTAAGAGAAATAAACAAGAAGACTAAATGAAAATAGTAAGGCAGTAAACCACAGGAAAAAAAAAGAAATTATATAAATATAAGATGAGGAAATTCCAGCTGTGCACAGTTATGTTACAAAGAAAGAAAAAAAACACACACCTTGGAATAATAGTAACAGAGAGATTATAGACCAGCAAAGCAGCAGTGTAATTTTTAAAACAAATATGAGACCAGATTATATGTAGGCATCTTATGATGCTACCCAATATTGTCAGAACTTGCTTACACAGAGGAGTTACCTAGTTTGGAGCTTCAAATTAGGAAAGAATGTCAGAATTCAGAAGTGAAATATCAAAATAGCTACTTGTTGGAATGTTTCAAATCCAGTGGGTTTCATGAATTTGCATTTCTAACAAATTCCCAGGTGATGCTGCTGTTACTGCTCCAGCAAAAACAATAGCAATGTTAGTATTCTCATCTGGAGGCCCGGTGCACGAATTCGTGCACGGGCGGGGTCCCTCCACCTGGCTGAGATCGGGGCCATCGGGCTGGTGGCTGGGGAGAGACTGCGGAAGGGGCTGCGGGAAGGCTCCAGGGCATGTCCTGCCCCATCTCACCCAGTCCCAATGGTCCGGACCCCAGCAGCAAGCTAACCTACCGGTTGGAGCATCTGCCCCCTAGTGGTCAGTGCACATCATAGCTGCTTGTGAAACAGTCCTCTACAAAATTTTTTAATATAACATAAATTTATATAACAAATATGATTACACGCAATCTTATCTGCAAGTAGAGAAATTATTAGTACCTTCTAATAATTTGTGAGAGACACTCCCTTTGACTATTTCCTGTCCATTATAGACCTATTTGCATAGGAAAAAATATTCACAATCATATACTCAAAATGTTTTCACCAGTTTCAGGGAGTTGATAGAATCCCCAAATACCACACTGGATCTCAAGTAAAGAAGCAATGGAGTTGGTTTTTATCAGTTCCTCTCCATCTTTGGATACTGTCATTAAGAGCGGGGTTTTTTTACCTTTTATTTTTCTTTTCATGAAAGAAGACAGTCCATTTCCCTAGAGTAAATGAGCAGCTCTTGCACAATCAATGAGTGTTTGGTGACACCTAGTGACAATGATAAGAGTTACAGCTTCCAACTCGTTTTCCTCTTAAAAATACAGAATGTTAAGTCCTTTTCTAACTTCATTAAATCTTTTAAAATAAAAATAATTTCTATTATTTCTCCTGTAGGAGTTGTCACACTTTCAATACCACAATTTACCTGACCCTGGAACCTCGGTGGTTTTTATCTTGGACTTCTAGTTGAAATCAAATGTCTTTAAATAATGCCACAGGGCTTTAAAAAGTTAATTAATTTAAGCAGTGTATATATGAAAGCCTTTTTTAAAAAGTTAGCATTATTATTAAATATTAAAACCTAAAAATGTGGAGTCTTGATTTTCTGTTCCCATGGTTTCTTAATTCCTTCATTTATTCCTTTATCAAGCATTGATTTTGCACATGCACTGTGCCAGCACTATTCTATGCATAGAAGGTAGAGTGAAAAAAATGATACAGAAAACATCTTAAACTTAAATCTTTTACTGTATCTTAAGTTTCCCACTGTGGAATTAAATTTATTTGGCTTCCTACTGTAGAATTTTAAGTAGCATAGGTCTCCTCCACAACGTTCTGCTTATATACTATATGATGATATAGAAACTCAATTTCTAACATTTTAAGTAAGAATGGTTTCTTCTTTTCTTTTTTCCTGCTCCTCTTCCTCCTTCTTGTGTAAGACAACCCAATGCAAACCGGCATCACAATATTATCCATCTTAGAATTTTTTCTCAAGCTCAGATGAAACAATGCTTTGTAAAACCTGCATGGCATTTAAGGTACAGACACATGCTAGGAATGTAACTTATAGCACTATACAGAGAGCAGGTGTAAAAATGGCTTTTCAGTTCATAGGTACAATAGCTATGATTACTCAAATAAGATAATCACCTGGCTAAGCTGTTCCTGTAGTGACAATGGCAATTTCTTTCCTTTGTCTTTTTTTTTTTTTTTTGTAAAGCTCAGTGGGTAAATACCCTGTGTTGTAAAGCCCTATCATGAGACTATCAAAGCTTTGCACCTTCCTAAGAAGCTTAAAGCAGTGAGAGATCATGATGTTTTACTGAGTAAGGGCCCAAGTAATTGCCTGAACATTGCAGAATAAGAGGATGATGTTAATGTTGGCTCTTTTGCCTATAATAAGAATTCAAGAACTCAGCCATTAGGCAAATATGCGAGAAATAGCTTGATGACCTGATCCCTTCTCTAGTACCTGGAATAACCAGATGTTTTTAACAGCCCCACCCCAGACAGAGACCAAGAGATTGTTTTCTCCATGATACTTAAGGCTGTCATTGAAACCAATATCTAGAACTCCAAATTACTTTCTCCATCATCATATGACTGCAATCAAGAACATAGGTGATCAATTTTTGTTGCCATTAACATGACAAAACTTAGTATGAACCATTTTAATACAAAGTCCTTGATTCTAGCTACCGTTTTAGATGGAAAGTAGAGAAATTATTTTCCCAGGAATACAGAAAAATTAGAGGTGCACACAGCATTAATCACAAAAAATGGGGCTAACCAAAGAATATCATTCTCATATATACTCTCTTAAAAACATACGGCATTTTACTGACCATCCAGGGGAAGAACCAAGCAGCTGAAGGCAGACACTGTAGCGTTAGCCAGGATTTGGCAGGGAGCACCACACACGGCAGCTGAGATGTTCCCTGGAGAAAATCCTGCTCCAAACACATGCACAAGCCGTCCACCCAGGCAGCCTTCAAAACACAAGCACAAATGCACGATCACAGAGGCAGATCTTTCTTTACTTAACTCGCAATTCAAATTCACACTTCCTTGCTGCCTGTCACTTTTTACACCCCCCAGAACCCATACAGCTGGCTTCGGGCCCCTGACAGCCTCCCTCAGCTTATTTTCAGTAAGCCAGAGTCTTTGTCTGTCTGACCCCAATCATAGTCAACAACCTATAAAAATGTAATAATTTTCATATAGAAAACTAATGCTTCTTTTGTTGTTGTTGTTAATCTTCACCCGAGGATATTTTTCCATTGATTTTTAGGAGTGGAAAGGAAGGGGAGAGATAGAGAGAAACATTGATGTGAGAGAGACACATTCATTGGTTTCCTCCCGCATGCACCCCGACCAGGGCCAGGGATTGAGACTGCAACGGAGATATGTGCCCTTGACAGGAATTGAACCCAGGACCTTCCATCCATAAGCCGATGCTCTACCCACTGAGCCAAACCGGCTAGGGCAGTAATGCTTCTTTATAGTTCTTTAAGTTTTTATACAAAAAAGTATAAAAAATAAAGTAAAAGTTTCCCTAATCACCTATCTCACTCACTAGAAGTAGCTATGTATAGAGATTCTTGTGAATCCTTCTAGAATTTTCTAAGCATACATATATTTTTATTCAAAGGATCTTTCCATACATATTTTTATATAACCTGTTTTATAAAGGAATAGCATAGACATTTTTCCAAGTCTATATATAAGGACTTAACTCATCACTTTAATAGCTATTTAGAATTTCATCATATGATTATGCCGTAATTTATTCAGCAATCTTCCTATTGATTGATACTTCCATTATTTATCCTTTCTTGCTATAATTCACGTGCTGCAATGAACAGTACACTTATTTAGATAAAATAATTGCAAATTCTTAGAAGTGGAATTTCTATGTCAGAGGAAACATAAATTTTTAGTTTTAATGGATATTCCCATATTTTTCTCCAAAATAATGTTGCATGAGTTTACACTTCTACAGCACTGTATGACAGTGCCTGTCTCTAATGGGTAAAAGTTTGACAATTGTTAACAGACACGTTTTGCTTCAGTTTGAGAAGCAATAAAGGTAAATGTCACCAGGACTCTCAGACACGTGCAATGTCTAGTCCATGTTGAGAAAGAGTTCGAGTTTCTACTGCCTTCATAGCAAGTCTAGGTGGTACTTACACAGCCACCTGGTAAACTCAAGAACAACACTTTGCTTATTATGCCTTTCATACCTCTGCTTTCTCGCTATAAAAATCATGGAATCTTAGAGAGAAGAAAGGGGAACCAGGGAGCATCCAACCCAAATCCCTTTTTCAAATAAGGAAGCTGAAGCTTAGAAGGTTGCCCAGCTAAGTTACTGAGATACTAGGGATCAAAATCCCAATCCCCATAGCATCCCACCCAGCTGAAGCCGGACAAATTTGTTGTAAGAAAAGGCTTGGCTAGAACTGCATCAGTCAAAGTTTCAGCTCCCACAATTTCCTCTATACTTTCTGCAGCCCAATCAAATTCGAGCTATCCCAAGTGCATTAAGGCTTTACGTGAACAGAAGCCAAAACCATCCTTAGAAGAAAAGACAAGGCAAACTTCAGTTCATCTAAAAGGAGAAAAAAGTTCAACCAATGCAATCATAGTAGGCAGTTGGCCTATTATTAGTGGAGTATTAATTCATCTGTAAAATATATAAAATGCTAAAAATTAATCACATTTAATAAGTTTAAAATAATTCAAATTGACACATAGGCATTTATGTTCTACTTTAAAGATCAAATTATGAGCTCTTATAAATGGTATTATTAACACACAAATTCAATTGTGTAAAAGCATCCAATTAAAATACAATCACACACTTACAGAACAGGTACAATTTTTGGATGAAAAATATAACCTCACACATGCAGCTTTCGGAGGAAACTGGGACTGTAAGAGGCCAATCAGGCTTCTCTCTCCTGTCATTCAGATAGATGTTGTCTCCTACCTCTTAGAGCAGCGATTAATCCACTTACATGAAGAAAGCATTCTGTCTTATTTGCTGGGCTTACCAAAGCTCTCAGTCACTGCCGTGACAGTAACTCTCGATGTGAACACCAGGACGGATGAGGCCCATCCTCTTATGTGGTCATAACCTCTGACTTGGTACTCCCTGGCAGCAAGGACTGGGACCACGCATTGGAGAACCGTGCAGTTGCCAGAGACACCCACACAGGGTGATACCCCGATAAAAATGTCAACGTTCTCAGCTCCTGAGATTCGGGCCACCACAAAGGTTAAGACGTCACCAGTGTGAGAAACAGAGAGCAATTCCGGGGTGAAGGTGCTGCTATAATCAATGACTCCCATCTGGTATGAACGTCCATCCACCTCTATGTCCAGGACAGCAGAGCCATTCCCTGCAGGAACAGTGCACTGGATGAGCTCCGCGCTGATGGTCACCGTCAGGCAGGCCCGCTGCCCAATGTAGACCAACGTGCTGTTCTGCCCTCTTAGGGCGGTGCCCTCTAAGGTCAAAAGGCCTCCGCCATGTGTGCTGAAATTCTTGGGGAAATAATCCAACACCTGAGGCAAAATGGAGAAGTGTCTGGAAACGTTACCAGAACAAGCATACCCATTTCTTGAATGAACAACTGATAGGTAGTGGAGTCCCGGGCTCAAGTCACTTATCCAGCATGTGATGTGGCTTGCATTAAAGAAGGTTACAGTACAAGGAAGATGATCATCCAAATACACCACTGGCTCATCGGCTGTGGTGCCTAACCTCTGACCTCTAATCAGCACTGAAGTCAGAGACCCACTGATGTTAGTGGTCAAGGCATCCACGACAGGAGTTGTCTCTTCGCTCAAGGAAAGAGTGCAATTACCCTGGCACTCGCTGGGGAGCCCATTGACCAGGACTGAGACGTTCAGGGTGAAGGAAGCACCAGGCAAGGAGTCGCCCAGCAGGTCAACCTGGCACAGGATTGTCTGGTCCCCCAAGCTCAAAGTCGCACAAGTAACGGGACCCGAAAGATCCACCTGAACCGCCTTCCTCCTGGAGTTGAGAGCCAACCCGCTCACCGTGAGTACCGTCCCACCACAAGCAGAACCCTTGGCTGGCGAGATGGCCATTATCTGTGGTGTCACCACAAATTGCGGGGGCACCGCAGACATGTTAGCAAAGCCCATCTGCTTGTGACGTACTTGAAGGGGATAGACACCGGCCTCCAAACCGTGGAGAGGAAAGGAGCACCTGGAGAGGCTCACATTGTTTCCGAAAGACCGTGTCTCTAGGTCGCAGTTCAAGTCCCCCAGAAGCATCACTGAGTTGGAGAGGTTATTTCCTTCCACGTAGAGGCTCAGGCTGCTATTTGTGAATTCTCCTCGCACGGCAGTGACCACTGGCGTTGTTGCCACCGCGTACGTGAAGGTGAAGCCCTTCCCCACCAGGTATGGTCCAGGTGCCTGGGAGAAGGACCTGTTGCCAGCCCAGACCTCCACAGGGGCTGGGACAGTGAGGTCGTGAGCCTCAGGCGGCAGGAGGGTGGGCGTCTCACACCAGACGTTTGTCTCTGTTAAGTTCACAATGTCACAGGACCGATTGCCCACAAGCACCCAAATTAAAGCTGGGTCCCTGCTGAACCCTGCTCCTGCGATGCTGAGGATGGTTCCACCTAAAGTGTGAATAACAAACACAAAATATTAAGGCTGATATTCAGAACCAGGAACTCACAACACCCATGTAAGCCCCAGAGCGATTAACTGGAGGGTGGGGTGTTCGTGACACCTCAATGATACCACCTCACCCCATCAATGTTAAATTTCTGAATTCATCAATGTTAAATTCATTTTTGCAGGAATCAGATGGGCTGAAATTCACAGTAAAACAATATAAACTGTTATAAAAGAAGAATGTTTTAATATTTAAGACAGCATTTTCAAGTATATTGATACCATCCTAGAAGCCACCACTTCTATCAACTTATACACTACTAAAAAAATCAAAGTTCTTAAAGTGTTCTTGTCATCTGCTATATTATCTGACATGTTAGTCTATATTATCATGTTATGTAGAGAAAGTGTATGTATATTTTATATAAACCTAGATACAATTGATATATTAATGAAAAACCAAATTCCTTAGTTTATCATCTGCCATATTATCTGACATTATTTCATATTATTCTATATGTTGTTTTGTGAAGTATATGCATTATTGTGTAAGTTGAATTCTATATATTCAACTTACACAATAATGAAACATCAAATCTCTTGAAGTCTTCTATTTACCATCTATATTATCCTATATAATATTTTAGTATTCCATATATTATATGGTTGTGTGTGTGTGACATATCAAGAGCCACTGAACATTCTTGTGAATTTACTGCTATATTTATAGACTTCATCTTGCACTCCAGCTGAGGGACAAACAAACCATCTTCAGGATATGAGTTGGAGCAATACACCCCATATCATTACCAAATCTGTAGTATACTAATAGCCCAGTAGCTTTTAAAAGGATTTTACTATACTCAAAAAGGATAATGTGCTATTTCATACACTATTGCAATGATTATTTACATGCACACATATAGCTCTCCATTTTGGGGGGGAAATAATTTCCTAGATTTCTCTGTTTGCCTTGTCCTCATATCTCCCATGTTGGGATTTGTGTTTCTGGCTACTTCTGGGTCTTTCATTTGCATTCCTAGATAAAAGTGAAGACACCAAACCTCATGCCTCTTCTTATATGTGCAGGATCTAAAGGATGAATGCAGGAAGCTATTGCCTTATTTGTCTAATATCCACTCAAGACAAACTACCCATTAGATGTTTTATCCTCTTTCTATTAGGAAAGGAAAGCCAGGCACATCTCCTTTTCCTAAAAACTCTTCAATTTCCCGAGCTTGCTGAGATAAGGATGCCCCGAGATTTCACAGCCTTCATAGTATACCACCTAGTTCCTGGAGCACAGGGAAAACTCCTCTCCCTGTTGCTCATTTCTAATCTCACTGGTTAATGAATTCAGGAATAAAATCTGAGTATCCAGTGAATTATGCACTCTGGATAAATGGTACCAGTCATGTCACAGCCACTCACCCAGGAGGGACCCACAGCAAGGCTCGATGCTGAAAACTTCTGTGATGTACTGGATGTGAAGATCCACCCTACAGAAGAAAATGGGAGACTGCTATGAAATAACTGAGAGGCTTAGAAAAGGACTTAGAAAGGAAGGAGCAGGACAGAAGCAGTGTATGTATTTGGAAGAGAAGAGAGCGGTGATGGAGAGCAAGTGTGAATACATTGGCTAACAGTGAAGTAAAGAAATGGTAGGGAAAAGACGTTTGGTGGGACATTTTCCTGGGCCAGTATCATGTGGTGACATCAGTCCCATGCAGTTTAGCTAACTTCCTGGAATGAGGAGACAGAACTTCTGGAGAAATACTGGGCAGAGGGACTTCAAGGCAAAGTGGATATGAATATGGCTTATGTAATAATTATAAGCCATGTATTCAAAGCCCTAGACACAATCTTATTAAAGGTCTTATTTAAATACAGACCCTTATTAAAGCAGAGGATCTTCTTCCTTACTATATAGATGCCCACCCCTCTTAAGAGCCATGATATCTTAGTTCCAGAAAGTTCTCTGCTCCCAAACCAGTAAGCCAAAAGTTTCCCCTGAATTGGTCTTGAGAGTGAACTCTCCTGTAGGGTTTCTAAGATTTTTTTCAAATTTTATGATTCTCATGTGTTTATTTCCCAACTTCAGAAGAATAAAAATTAAAGTCCTAACTCAAAACTAGAATTCCTCAACTAAATCACTAGACCATCAAACAGACCTAAAATTAACGGCAAGTGTTGACCTCACCCTTGTGCACGAATGCTGACCCCGTTGATGGAGACTGAGATTCTGTGGAGGCCAGCTGGCAGCGGGGGCAGCACCACCTCCAGGCCCTGGGCAGTCTCTGCATGAACCCGAGCCAAGGAATCCTGGATGTGGACTTCCACATGCAAATCCAAGCAGTCCACCAGCAGCGCCACGCCGATGAAAAGGGTCTCACCTCCTGTATGAAAAGCATTCCTTAGCCCCTGTGATGTGGGTCTGTGTCCTCAGCCACCTCTTCAATTCTAAAATTGTCTTTTATTATTCAATACATGGTCAGCCCTGTGCATCGTACCACAATTAAAGAGTTTTAATGCCAACCTAATTTTTTTCATGAAACTTCTAACAATTCTTTTATAGAGCTAAAGGTATAATCTCAAAGTTGTTAGGACAATTGTACTCAAGAGGCAAACTAATTTATCTTCACGCAGAGGCAAATCAAGAAATAGTTTGGTGGGTGGATGGCCTTCATAACCAACAAATAGTAACCTATGTCCTTTTTTTAAACTTCCACTTTTCCACTGATAGAAAGTCTAAAGCTGTATCTTCAGAGTGCCCTGGACCTCATACTAATGCTGTATGTGAGTACAGTACTTACAGTTCACAGAGCATTTTCACGTGTGTTATCCCATTTGATCCTCACACTATCCTGATGAGATAGATGGAGCTGTTAGTGGGACTGGCATTTAGCTTTTGAGGAAACTAAGGTTCGGCAACCAAGGTTTCATGCTTAATTAATGGAAATGTCAAGGCCTGAGCCCAGTCTTCTTACATTTAGATGCATTTAGTTTAATTAGCAACTCTACCGAAATGCTCTGTATATTATGGACACACTAATTCAATGCCTTTTACTTCAAATATCATTGTGTACCAAGATTAACATGTCACAGGGGCACAAAAATAAGTTGCACATAGACCCTGCCCTCAAAAAGCCCTCAAAGATGGGAAAATAGGTGCCAAAAGAGCCTCAGTTGTATCACCTCCCATCCAGAGGTGACAATTAAGCAGTGGGTTGTTCAAGTGAGGTCAATGTTCAAAGTATCAAGAAAGGCCTCATGGGCAAGAGAGTGCTTGAAATTCAATTTGAAAGCTAAATCCCAAGAAGCCAATATAAACAAGAAGGGATTTACAATTCAATTCTAAAAACTTCACAAGTTTACTCCAAGTCTTTGTAACACTTTCGCATTCCATTATCCAGTGGCTGTGAGAGCAGGAAGGAGATGTGGGTGGCTTTCTGGAAGACCAGCCGCATGGACGCATGGACACACAGTTAGGGACTCTACTAGGGTAGCCAAGTTGACGGTGGTTTTATGGCTGAAGATAAAGCCTATCCTGAGGGTTCTCTACTTAATCCATTGGACAGCAGAGGCCTCCACAGTTTTCTATGCAAAGAAAGAATATGATTAAAGCTATTATTCCAATTTATAAGATCAGTTAAAAAGACAGGAGAGGGGAAACCCACTCCTCAGACAACTGGAGTCATAACAAAAGCTAGAAATCAAGCATACCATGGCAGGAGGGAAAATACATCCATATGCCTTTCCCACATCTTGGTGTGTCCATAGAGACACAGCTAGAGCTAAAGAAAGCATCTCTTAAGCTCCTTGAGCTGCTAATGTTTGAGAACCACTATTGGGCCGGCATCTATAGGACACCACAGCCAATTAGAGGAGGACATTTACTTGAAAGAGAAATGTCAAAAAGGAGGGGTTGTGGCTTGTTGAGTATTTAAAGCCTTGCTCTTCCATTTAACTGCCTGTGTGACTCACTTCGGGCTCTCAAAGCCTTGGATGTTTCATCATTAAGATAGTAACAGAGCCCACCCCATGTTGTCTGTTGTAAGGATTAAGTTAGATGTCCCAGGAAAGCCTCTGGTGTAGTACAGTATTCACAAGCCCTCGGTTACCTTCATCCACATCCTCTTCTTCATGTCTTCCCAGCCTTGTTTATACTGTGAAGTCTGAAGCCTCACTATAGTGAGTTTAGTGAGTTCAAGGAATTTCAGGGTTGAGAAAGAAAAAAGACATGGCCACAAGGTGGCAGAGCACAGAAAAATGAGTTGTATATGGGTGGTGCTTTGACAGGGTCACATAAATGCAGAAATCTCAAAGGCAATAATAAGGGACCACCAGCCAGAAGGGGAGGGCGGCAAGGGAAGTCCTGGGGGAAAGGATGATCAGAAAGGGGTTTACGTGTCTACATGATGTCACCCAGCAGTGTGGTGGGAAGTCTTTGGGTCAAAGAGCTCCTAAGGGCATCAGTGGTTTAGAGTTCTTTATAGCTCCCAGGTTTATCTTATCTACATCTAGCAGATGTTGTGTGTAGTTTTATAGAGTATGTGAAGTAGGCCGACTCTAAAAAGCTAAAAAACTACCTTGGGGTACTATATATATATATATGTGTGTGTGTGTGTATATATATATATATATATATATATATATATATATATATATACACACACATATACATATACATATACACACACACACACACATACACACATACATACATATATATATCCTATCTAATAAAAGAGAAAAATGGTAATTGGCGTACGATGATACCCTTTTCATTGGCTAATCAGGGCTATATGCAAATTAACTGCCAACTATGATTGGCAGTTAACTGCCAACAAGATGGCGGTTAATTTGCATATGTAGGCACAATGCAGGGAGGCGAAAGGGAAAGCAGGAAGAAGGCCCCTGCCACTGACAGTGATCGGAAACCCAGGGGGGAGCTAAGAGCTGGGGGGCAGGGCAAAGGCGGCCCTGGGGCCGCCTTTGCGCTGCCCCCCAGCCATGATAGGAGAATCAGGTGCCTTTGCCGCCCTGGCCAGTGATAGCAGGAAGTAGGGGTGGAGCCAGCGATGGGAGCTGGACACGGTCGAAGCTGGCAGTCCCAGGAGCTAGGGGTCCCTTGCCTGGGCCTAAAGCGGAGCCCACGATCGCGGGGCCGCTGCAGCTGCGGGTCCTCACTGCCCGGGCCGGACGCCTCAGCCAGAGGCGTTAGGCCTGGGCAGGGGCAGAGCCTGCAACCGCGGGGAGCTGGGGGTCCCCTGCCCAGGCCTGACACCTCTGCCGGAGGCCTCAGGCCTGGTCAAGGGGCCGATCCGGTGATTGGTGATCGGAGGGTGATGAGGGTCAACTCCTCTGGCCGAGGCATCAGGCCTGGGCGGGGGGCTGAGCCGGGGATTGGGGGGATATGATGGTCCCCTTGCCCAGGCCTGAAGCCTGGGTCAGAGGCATCAGGCTTGGGCGGGGGGTGGAGCAAGCGATCAGAGGGAGATGGGGGTCCCCTGCCCTGGCATGATTCCTGGGCCAGAGGCCTCAGGCCTGGGCGGGGGCCAGAGCCAGTGATCGGGGGGAGATGGGGGTCCCCTGTCCAAGCCTGACACCTCTGGCGGAGGCGTCAGGCCTGGGCAAGGGGCCAATCAGGTGATCAGAGGGTGATGAGGGTCTACGCCTCTGGCTGAGGCATCAGGCCTGGGCAAGGGGCCGATCCTGCGATTGGAGGGTGATGGGGGTCAACGCCTGAGGCTCCCAGTATGTGAGAGGGGGCAGGCTGGGCTGAAGGACACTCCCCACCCCCACACCCAGTGCACGAATTTCGTGCACCGGGCCCCTAGTGTGTATATATATATATATATATATATATGTAATATGCAAATTAGGCCAGGATGCCATAATGGGACACGACCAAACAGGAGGAGGTTGAGCGCGCAGGTGAGGCCCCGAGCGGACAGACACAGGGGGGGCCTGCCAGAGCCGGTGCGGTGGCTCCAGTGGCCCGGAGCAGACACAGGCGGGGGGGCCAGGAAGGCCTGGGGCAGAAGTCAGGCTCGGGTCCAGCCTGACTCCCACAGCAGCCCCCAGGGCGCCTCCTCACACAGGGGGAGGCGGGGCGCCTCCTCACGCGATCACGTGCTGGGCCTCTAGTATTGAAAATAACTGGGTATGTCAAAATTTGGGCTTGACATTGGCAGTCTTGAACTAATGGCTCCCAACCTGCTGTGAAAAAGTAAACAACATAGGGCCACTATGCGGAGGCCATCTTTGGCTCATGAATATAACACAATATCTGGCAGAATGACGGCATTCTCTTTAACAAAGCATTTGAGTACTTACTCCATGTCAGCTCTTGGACTAGGGACTTTTACCTACTTTACTCCAACTTTATAATAACTTTGAAAGAATTATTCCCACCTAACAATTAAAGGAACTAAAGGTAAAGGAAGTTAAATATCTTGCCCATGGAATGGTTGAACTGGGATTCATTCATATCTAGAGCTGACTGACTAAAAATCCACCCTAGTGGTCCTCTACATCAAATTATCTGGCCCCATCCCCACCCCTCTCCCTCTCTTTCTTTGATTTCATCTTGGCTTCAATGTCACCATCAACATAATCATCTCCTGGATGAAGATATGTCACACTCCGACTTTCAAAGAGACCTTCCCAACAGATTACCACTCTTTGTGGATTTTATAGCATGTTCCTTTTACTGCCTGTAGAAAGATTTGAATGCAAGTGCAAATTCTGCAAAGAACACATCATGTTGTATATATCAATAACAAGAACTCCTTGGGCTCCTGGTCAATTGTCAAGCTAATCCTAGATGCCTTTCAGGCACTGATGCAATGTATTCATTCTTTTCATTATAGGTAGGAAATTTTATTAAAAGCCAAAATCACTGAAATTTGAATAGAACACAAAGCTCCCTCCTCCCTTTTCTACTTCCTTGGGAAGAATATATACCACTAAAGAATTTTACGCACTTTGGTGGCCTGAGGCAGCAAATTCTTCTTCTGCACTATCTGAGCTGAATAATATTGAGAGCTAAAGGACACTTCCCTTTATTTATGAACTCTTGAGCAATGGAGAATGAAAATAGTACCAGAAAAAAAATCGATTTCAGCCATTTTTTAGGGGAGTAGGGGTATATTTGATGGTCTTTTATAATACACATATATGGCTGCCATAAACCTCTAGTATCTGGCATTCCATTAACCAGAAAGGTGTGTTACCTGTACTTTCCCAAATCTATATGGTCTGACATGATAATAAATTATTATATTTCTATCCTGTCATCTGAATTACCAAAGAAAGATGATTGCTTATTATTGTTGTGTGCTAAAGAATTCATTCTTTTTATATATAGTATGTATAAATGAACAAGAATTCTTGGCTAATCAGAATACCCTATTCTTTAATCATATCAAGTAACTGCTATAACAGAATATGACACCCAAAACAGTATTTTATAGTAAATTATATAAGTGGCTAACTGCTTGGAATCTGCAACCAGACAGTTTGGTTCAAATCCCAGCTCTTTTACTTACTAAAGATGACATCTTAGACAAGTTACTTATTCTTTTTGTTCCTTCGTTTCCTTTCCGATAAATGGAGGCTAATAATTGTGTAAATTAGTGACAGTAAGTAAAATCTGCTATATGTCTGTGCTATCGACACATAGTAGGTGCTCAATAAATATTTATTGAATTGTCACTTCTAAATTCCCATGTCATTATCATATTAGAAATGTTCACAATTTTACAGAATGAAAATATATAAGGAGATTTATTCAATGATGACTAAAATGAGAATACCAGTCTCCTAATTTTCAGAAAAGTAACTTCCATGCCAAATATCCTATATAATAAAAAGTTAATATGCAAATAGACCAAATAGCGGAACAACCGAACAACCGGTTGCTATGACATGCACTGACCAACAGGGCGTATGTGGGAAACATGGCAGGCATTGGCCACGGTGGGATGGGGGAGCAGGTGAGCAGGGGCACTCGACCAAGGTGGGGCACCAGTCACTGTCATTGGGGCGAGCCTCTGGTGGTAACTTAAAATTCTTTGCTCTCACGCACCGCAGTCCTACCTGGCGCGGTCCTGCCCAACATTCGCACCTGCTGCTGGTGCCAGCCCTGCTCGCACCTGCTGCTGGGGCTCAGCACCAGTCCCAATCACTCAGTGCCATCAGCGGGTGCAGGCGGCGGCTGCCAGCCCTGATCACCACTGAGGGCTTCTCCACCTCCCCCTGCTCCTGAGGGGCGATTGGGGCAACAGCCACCGCTCACACCACTGACGGAGCCAGCCCCACTTACACCCGCTGCTGGCGCCAGCCCCAATCACTCCGTACCAACAGCAGGTGCGAGCGGGGCCAGTGCCGCTGCCAGCAGACAGGGGGCCGGGGGCCGTGGCAGGAGGGGCCAGGTGGGGATGTGGAGGATGGGCCAAGACCTGCCCCTGTGTCTACCGTAGCCTCGCAGCCCACAGTTCCTTTCAAGGTGCACAAATTCATCCACTGGGCTCCGGGCCTATAACAATAAAAGCATAATATGCAAATCAACCAAACAGCCAAACAGCAGAATGACCGTCCGGATGACCTTCCAGACGAGGCCAGGGCTGTGAGGGCCTAGGCAGCCAGGGCTGCAAAGGCCTACCCTTGCACGAATTTTGTGCATCGGGCCTCTAGTAACACTAAACAAAGCTCAATAAAATGTAGAAGCCATTGTTTTCCCTTTTATGGGATTAAAAACCTAATAATAAAAGATTCTTCCATATCATGTATTTTACCTGCTATGTTACTTTTGTTTCTGCTCAGAGACATGATCACTGGGTTTAAAGAAGGAACATATGTAAATGCCATGGAAAGAACTGCAGAATGGTCCCCTCTGATCACCGTCACATCCACAATGGATCCGTCTTTCCCCTGAAAAAACAATATTTAAAATTAAACTTCTTTAAATAAGACTGACTTGAGAGAAGTTCATATAGAATTAATTTAAAAAGTTATTTCATGAAAACTATTTTTAAAGAATATATTTGCTGTTTTCAAGTCTCTCAAGCACTTGCACACAGTGACAAATGCTTATAATGGACACGTGAAGCATCCAACTAATTAAAGAATAAATAATAATTATTTTCAATTAACACACAAATTTGATCTGCAAGAAAATGGCAATTTCAAATAAACACCCATACCTAGCTAAACTATCCATCAAGTGTGAGAATATTTTTACACATGTAAGTACTCAGAAAACTTCCCTCTGACATATTCTTTCTTAGGATGTTTCTTAAGGCTATGACCTCAATGAATAAACAACAGCCAAAAAAGAGAAAGATATGTACTCCAAGAAATGACTCTACACAGGCAAGCAATCAAGAAAAGTGCTAGGGCCCTAGCCAGTATGGATCAGTGGATAGAGCATCGGCCTGTGGGCTGAAGGGTCCTAAGTTCGATTCTGGTCAAGAGCACATGCTTGGGTTGCAGGCTCAATCCCCAGTGCGGGGCATGCGGGAGGCAGCCGATCAATGATTCTCTCTCATCATTGATGCTTCTATCTCTTCCTCTCCCTTACTCTCTGAAATCAATAAAGATATATTTTTTTAAAAAAAGAAAGAAAAGTGCTAGGATAATATTTATAGAATAAATCTAAACAACATCAAGTTTGTTTGAAGTAGAAAAACAGAGAGCTTCAAAGAAAAAGTAACTGATATGATGGAATATTTTCCTTAAAATAAAGGATTTTTATTACAAGGAAGATGTCTAAAAAACTCTAAGGGGGGAAAAATTAACTATATAAGAAAAATTTTTTTTTCTGATTCTAACAGCTTCATTTAAATAGTTATACTAATGTAAGCATGGATTATTGATTTAAAAATAATTGTATTATAACTATATTCAAAATAATTAAAAGTGGTTGTTTCAGAAAGGGGGGACTTAAAGAAGGGTGAGAGATGGTAGGAGAGCATGATTGTTTTACTATTTTCTTTTTAAATTTTGCATGTGTTACTTTGATCAAAATTAAAAGGGTTGTGGGGTTTTTTAGTGTTTATTCTCTTTAGTGAAAGAAATCCAAACAGTATAAAATTTAGCCATTAAAATGTAAATATATATTAAAGTGATAATCCAGTGTTGGTCAAACACCAGAAATCAAACACTTATACAGTGATAGTAAGAATATAAATTAAAAAGGAATTTCAGACAACTGGATGCTTTATATCCTGAGAAAAGTAAATATGGCCAAAACTATAGTTAATGGGATGATGAAAGCTCTGTTGTTTAAAATAGGAAATTCTGGAAATTAGCTTAATGTCCACTAATAAGGAATAGTTAAACAAATTATAATACAACCATGTATTGGAACTGCATTCAGTTTAGACATAAAAGCTAACATTTCATAATATTTGAGTAACTGAATAAGATAAAAATGTGGGACCAGAGATCAAAGATTATTTTGAACCCTCTCTTTTAGAGGTCTTTATTTGTTCAGAACACAGTCATCTTTTGGGGTCATGGATGTGCTAGGAATGTTGATGACACTGAAGTCAACTCTGAATAGGAAGTTCAGCCTCAGCTGTGAGCATGACACTCGCTAAAAGCAGCAGGGAAGGACCTAGGCTCAAAGCTCTTAATACGGTTATGAGAGAGAACTAACTGAAGTGGGGGGAAAGGGGACAGCTAAGGAATTTGTTTTTTTTAAAAAAAGGAAGCAGTAGGAAATAACTAAGAAGATGTTTTATAACAGTGATGGCGAACCTATGACATGCGTAAGAAGATGTTTTATAGCAGCGATGGCGAACCTATGACATGCGTGTCAGAGGTGACACACGAACTCATTTTTTTGGTTGATTTTTCTTTGTTAAATGGCATTTAAATATATAAAATAAATATCAAAAATATAATTCTTTGTTTTACTATGGTTGCAAAGATCAAAAAATTTCTATATGTGACACGGCACCAGAGTTAAGTTAGGGTTTTTCAAAATGCTGACACGCCGAGCTCAAAAGGTTCGCCATCACTGTCTTATAGGAACAAAATAGCCTAGACGTGTCTAAATTCTACCATTCACATCTAGCCCAGAAAACAAAATTGCTGGAGCAAACTAAGTTTTTTGTTGTTTGCTTAAGACTACAAGATATATAAGTTTTAAAAAACAACACCCAGGATGTTCACTAGATAAACTTATTTATATTGTGGCACTAATACTTATTAAGCATGGGACTTCCTTCTTTGTCTTCTTTTAAAGAAAAAGACTCAAAAAAATAAAAATAAAGAAAAAGACTCCATTGGTGGAGTCAGTGTCCCACTTCATAGCAGAACAGGCAATATAAACAACATAAGCATTCTCTCATATGAAAAGATCACCCACACAGAGAGAAGGAGACGCCAAAGATTTCCACTTACTCTGGGTGGAACTTGGCATTGAATTCTCCGTGAATTGCTTGTGGTGACATTGATGGCACAAGACTGAGATCCAAATAAAACGAGGCTGACATCTTCCAAACCGGAGCCTCGGATGGTGGCCCAGAGTCCTCCTGTAACAAATATAGCATTTTCATATGGGATATACAGCCATACAGACAGACAGAATTAATTATTTGCAAGAGATAAATAAAATTAAAATATGAAGCTCCTTAGTCAAAATACATTCTCAAATTGCAGAAACGAGTGAAATTAAATATATAAACTACTGGATAGGGAAGTAGCAATGGAGACTAGAGGGGAAAGAGAGGTAGAAATGCAGCCTGGAGTTACAATACTGCCACAGGTCTGAGAAGCGAAGTAGATGGTCTCTGAAAAACCCTTCCTGCCCTAGATTGTTAAATATCGTCCCTGCCAATCCCATAAAACATATTTGTTTCTGGAATTATCAAGTATAAGAGAGCATCATGGCAGAAGGAGCAGTGAGCCCAGAGTCAGGGCCACAGATTGCTCTGCCACTTAAAGCAGATCATTTGGAGTATTGCCCCTGCGTTCACTGGTTCTCACTTGCCTCATCTTTAAAAAACAACCCTTCCAGCCCTACCCAGTTTGGCTCAGTGGATAGAGCGTCGGCCTGCAGACTGAAAGGTCCCAGATTCGATTCCGGTCAAGGGCATGTACCTTGGTTGCAGGCAAATCCCCAGTAGGGGGTGGGTGTGCGGGAGGCAGCTGATCGATGATGCTTCTCTCTCATCGATGTTTCTAACTCTCTATCCCTCTCCCTTCCTATCTGTAAAAAATCAATAAGACATATTTTTTTAAAAAAAGAAGAAGTTTTATGCTCCAAAAATCATACATTAGCATATATATATATATATATATATGCATATATATATATATATATATATATATATATATATATATATATATGAGTATTCCTAAGAATTCTTGCAATCTGACTGGGTTGTTTTTAACTGTCATGTTCCTCAGAAGAGATCCTTGGTTTTCATGGCACTAAGACCCAGTCCACTGGGCTGACACTGACAAGATCCACTGCCCTTTGCATACCTCACTATTCAAATGCTAGTTGGCTTTGCATGCTAGCCAAGTATCCAAGTGTATATCAGTTTACAACATTTGTGAGCACCCACTGTGTGCAAGGCTTCTAGTGGGCAAGACCTGTGCATCGCACATGCAAATGCTTTTACTTTTCAAAGGACTTTCCCACCTGTTGACTCATTTTAATCTCATACAAAACTAAGAGACCTATAAGTTAAGCATCATTAGGCTCATTATATAACTAAGACAGCATGGCACGCAAAAGCAGCAGGAGTCTTGGCATCTGACAATCCCAGTTTGCATCCTAAATCCACCTCTTTCTATTGGAAAGCCCGGGGCAAGTCACTGTTCTCGCAGAACCACCATTATCTCATCTGAACAATGTGGAGAATATCTCCATCTTCCAGGCGGCGGTAAGCATTTAGGGTATGTGACTACCTAAGAAGAGATGCTTCTTAAGTAACACGATGCCTATCATCATCTGTATTAGGAAACTAAGTCCCCTAAAAGTAACTGACATTTCTTAGGTCACACATCTGATTTTGGCATCACGGAAACCCCAGCACATATGTCCTAACACCCAATCTGATCTGGTGTTGTTTCGACTAAACCAAATTATCCTGGTGACTCAGTGACTGACCCAATCGTGCCTAGTACCACAGCCAAACTATGTAGCAAGTGAGTTCATTTAAGGGCTCAAATATCTGTTGCTCATTAGAAGAAATTATGATGGCAGAAAACAAAAAGCTGTGAATCATAGTGGGTACAGAATTGATTACACAGCAGGAGTAGGTTCCTGCATATCAGCAAGAATGCTACCTTCAGAGGGTCAGATGCAGTGTGGGGTCCTCCCCATATTACCGATCTCTGCAGCTCTTGGAGGCTCCACAGCGTCCAGTCTGGGTTCCACATTCAGAAAGAGGCCTCCTCCACTGGCATTGATGGCACGACCCGAGGGTCTCACCAGCACTGAGATCTGATACACTCCGACAGGTAGCAGGTCTGTCTGGCAGACCACATCTGTTTGGTTTGAGAAAATAACTTTGCAACTTGTTTTATTCACTGTAATCTGCAAGGCCTGGGAGTCGCCCGAGAAACTAGTTCCAGTAATATAAACCAGTAGATCCATGTCACCATCTTAAAGGAGGAAAGAAATTAAAAGAACAAAATCATCTCTCAGGGATATCATTCCATTTCAGATAACTCTCTCTAACATCAAATGATCCTTTTCTTTCATCTTCCCCTCTCATCTTCAGATTCAAGGAGTTGCATGCTGACTCAAATACTGGACATTGGCATTTATCATTGTAAGCATACAGCCCCCATCTTAAATGGTCTCAAAGTAGTAATGAGAGAAGACTAGTCAATAAAAATGGGGGGAAATCAAAGTAAAGAACATTTCAAAACAAGAAATAAAGAAAATAAAGCATTTTAAATCATCAAAAATCCACTTGTCTCCATTTTCAATCATAACAATACCAGTTACATTGGCCAAAAAAATACACTTTCTGTTGCATCACTGAACATCCACTCCATAAACTGATGCACCTCCTACCCACCCATCACCGGTACATGGCCGCTGACAAATCACTCTGAGCCTAAAGTTCATGACCATCTCAATGCCCAGTCACAAATCTTACCAAGGGAATACCACACAGAGTGGACTCGGGGAGTTGACCCTTCAAGATACTGGAAAGAACAGGAACCTGAGCAATGAGCTAGTATGTCATTCACTTGCACAACTACCTGAAAAAAGGCAAAAGAAAGAAACCCAAATGTATGCACTTCATGTACTCAGTATTCATACAGTACTTGTGAAATTTGTCCAAATTAAAATGTGTTCATGATTCACTTATTTTCTTTCTTCTATTTCCCAGTAATAAACCCTAAATTGTCATGAATGGCTCAAAATATGTCAGACACTTAAACTGATGGCAAACATGCTAAAACATCACATTTCTACAATTAAATGTGCTACATCTTGAATAAATATCCTCTCTGTCATATAAAACTAAATTTAATAAAATTCAAACTGCACAAGGACTTTTTATCACTTTCTATTTTCAACTAGGTAGATATTTCCTGTGAAAAGCCCTTTCTTTGCTGGTAAATGCCAAAAAAGTAGGCATTTTCCTTCCACCATTTCTACATGGGTATATAACTAAAAATTGGAGTATTTGGATACTTGGTTTGGGGCATTTTTTTGTCCTAGAATAGTAGGGCCCCAAGAAGAGACCACAGTTGACCCTTGAACAACATGGGTAAATGTATTTTTTATAAATACTATAAATGTATTTTCTCTTATTATTATCTTAATAATACTGTAAATGTATTATACTTTTTATAAATACTATAAATGTATTTTCTCTTATTATTTTAATAATATTTTCTTTTCTCTAACTGCTTTATTGTATACAGTATAAAATACATATAACATATGAAATATGTTGTTAATTCACTGTTTATGCAATCAGCTACTAGTAGTTAAGATTTGGGGCAGTCAAAAGTTACATACAGACTTTTTTTTAATTTTTTTTATTAAATCTTTATTGTTCAGATTATTACATTTGTTCCTCTTTTTTTCCCCCCATAACTCCCCTCCTCCCAGTTCCCACCCCACCCTCTGCCCTCACTCCCCACCCACTGTCCTCATCCATAGGTGCACGATTTTTGTCCAGTCTCTTCCTGCATCCCTCACCCCTTTCCCGCCCAAGAATAGTCAGTCCATTCCCTTTCTATGTCCCTGATTCTATTATAATCACCAGTTCATTCTGTTCATCAGATTATTTATTCACTTGATTCTTAGATTCACTTGTTGATAGATGCATATTTGTTGTTCATAATTTGTATCTTTACCTTTTTCTTCTTCTTCCTCTTCTTAAAGATACCTTTCAGCATTTCATATAATCCTGGTTTGGTGGTGATGAACTCCTTTAGCTTTTCCTTATCTGTGAAGCTCTTTATCTGACCCTCAATTCTGAATGATAGCTTTGCTGGATAAAGTAATCTTGGTTGTAGGTTCTTGGCATTCATCACTTTGAATATTTCTTGCCACTCCCTTCTGGCCTGCAAAATTTCTGTTGAGAAATCAGCTGACAGTCGTATGGGTATTCCCTTGTAGGTAACTGAGTTGCTTTCTCTTGCTGCTTTTAAGATTCTTTGTCTTTTGCTCTTGGCAATTTAATTATGATGTGTCTTGGTGTGGTCCTCTTTGGATTCCTTTTGTTTGGGGTTCTCTGCACTTCCTGGACTTGTAAGTCTATTTCTTTCACCAGGTAGGGTAAGTTTTCTGTCATTATTTCTTCAAATAGGTTTTCAATATCTTGCTCTCTCTCATCTTCTGGCACCCCTGTAATTCGGATGTTGGTACAGTTGAAGCTGTCCCAGAGGCTCCTTACACTATCTTCGTATTTTCGGATTCTTTTTTCATTTTGCTTTTCCGGTTGGGTGTTTTTTGCTTCTTCGCTTTTCAAATCTTTGACTTGATTCTTGCACACCTCTGGTCTGCTGTTGGGAGTCTGTATAATATTCTTTATTTCAGTCAGTGTATGCTTAATTTCTAGTTGGTTCTTTATCACAACGTCAAGAGTCTCATTAGATTTCTTGTAGATCTCATTAAGTTTATCGGCAGTTTCTAGAAAATTATTGAAAGACCTTAAAAGTGTGGTTCTGAACTCTATATCCTCCATTCACAATTTTGTCCTGTTTCTTTGTCTCCGCATTTTTTATGCTTTCTTGGTGCACCCCCTAGTGGCCTTTGTGCGCAGTCTTGTTGTAGTTAAGCCTTGATTGTTGTAGGTAATATTTGGGGGGATTTGACCTCCAGGCCAACTGGCTGTGAGAATCAGCTGTGTCTGCAGTGGGAGAACTTCCGTCCTCTGGGGAGGTGCTAATCTAGCCTTTGCCTGAGGCTATCCGGCAAATGCCTTTGTGCAGGGCTTGGGCGGGGCGGGTCGCACGGGATCAAACAGGGCGGGCGGAGCGAGCAGTTATGGTTGCTCTCAGTCCAGTCCCCAGAGGCACTGCCTCTCAGAGTCCCAGCAACCACTACAAACCTCAGAGAGAAAGCTGCCCTCGCGTTCTGACCGATGCCAGACAGTCCCGCTTCTCCCATTTGAGTCTGGGTCCCTAGAGACTCGCCCAGAACTGGAGCTCAGAGCCTGAGACTCCCTCCCAATTGAAACAGACAACCGTGCCCTTAGCCGCCAGCCCGCTCCGCGCGCACCTCCGCACCCTTGTATTTTCTGCACTGCGCCTCCTCTGAGTCTCGGTATGCTGGTCTCTTTCCTTCTAGTTGAAGAATTTCCCCTCAGCCAGCCTTCCTGTGGTTCTGGGTGATGTCCGTTCCGTCTTTTAGTTGTATTTTTGAAGTGGTTGTGCGAGGCAGCAATCTCCGGTGTTTACCTATGCCGCCATCTTTGTTCCTCGATCCAGACTTTTTATTATGAGGGTGTCAATGCCCCTAACTCCTGACTGTTCAAGAGTCAGCCTATACATGTCTTTCCCTTGTACTGGAACTAATGTTAATCTAATAGAACCATACAATACTTGGAAATGAGAAAAGATGCTCACTGGACTCTCTACATAGGAAATATGGATAAAAGTACATACACTGTATTTTATGATAGTGTTTTCTTATGGAGGAAAGGGGTATTGGGATAGCATAAAGGCATAGTTGATAAAGAACACTTTGATTTTATCTGTTTTATTTTATCCATAAAGACAAAAAACATTAAATATATCAACATGTTGATGATTATTAATCCTCAGTTTAGGTACCCTGGTTGTGGTTATATTATTATTTATAGTTTGGTATTTTAAATTTTTCTCAAATTAAAAGCAGATGACTTATAACAGGATTATGGGCAGATGGGAAAGAGGAAAAGACATTTTAAAGAGAAAAGGAGTTGACTTAGCTCATTTACTTTTCAATACCAATGTGTGGAAGTATAAACCATATGTACTCACAGAGGTTCTCTATTTTTTATACCATAATAATAGCATCAATAATTATAATAACAGGATGTTGTGTTTACAAAGCACTTAAGTTTTCAGAGTCCTTTCTATACCCTGTGGAAGTAGAAAGCTGACAGCCATAACTGTCTCTGTGTTATGGGTTATAAAACTTCTCCTTGGGATTGGTCCACATTACACACTAGGGAGGGGCTGAGACAGATGTAAAACTAGTACTTGCATTTGGGATGGCCCATCTACTCTCACCTGAGTGTGCTGGTTGGCAGTAACCAACATGTCTCCAAATATGGGTGCAAGAAAAACTCCACCATCATATACCACACGAGTGGTTGCAGCAGGGTTCACTCCGGTTAGATTTTCATCAGAGACCTAAGACGATCACATTTCTGGTGAATTCTGTCATGGAATAGCACTCTAGTCTTGATTTAAACAAATAATAAAAGGTCTTTTCACATTCTGTTTAAGATAATCCAATAGCTAGAAAGTGAACATGGAGTGGCCGGGGATTGAAAACTAGAAACCTGACATAAGTAATGACCAACGAAAGGCCCAGTAAATTAGAGGGATATTTATTTGCAAATGGAGTTCTACAAAAATTATTTCTCTAAGTCTTGTGATGTTTTTGTTTCTAAGTACTTTTCTATTTTGTATGTTTGCAATCCAAAATATTACAATAAAATGTTAAGGAAACAAGTGCTATGAGATGACTCCTGTCCTTCCTCTATCTCCACCCAAGTATTTTGTTTGAAAACCAGATGACCCACACCACCATATAACAGGGATCAAATTCCATCTTGGACTTCATTTTATAATAACCAAATGCTAGATGATCATTAGATTATTTTTAAAACCCTAAATATGCAAGAGCATCTGGCTTTGTCATTACCCAAAGACAGCAAATCCTTTTCTAAAATTCCTTCTGCTGTGCCATCTGCCTCCCTCATAATCTAAGTCAATCACATCTGCTTAAATTATCCAATAACAGATGCAGAACTGGTATAAGGTGGACACTGACCAACAACATCTCTACCTACACTGAGTTAGGAAAGGAGACATTGGTTCAAATTGCTTTATCAGAGATATGAGACACAAAATATGTCTTGAAAACTTCCAGAAAGCAAGATAATTGAGCCCCTTTATTTGAATATTCCAATAAAATTAATAATTCATGACGGTTTTAGTTTATATCATTCTGATACTTTTCTTTACAAAGTTGTTCCAGGGCACAAACCCCATACCACCAAAAGGAATACCATACATACCCGGATGAAATTGGGCAAATCCCCAACCTGGGTGGACCAGGAGAGAGTCCATACATGTTCGTAGCAAGACTTCAGATCCTCCTTCACAGTGAAGTCACTGACATTGAGATACCTGGATGTGACGTCATCAGCATTGTTCTGTAAGAGCTTGCGAAGGTGACTAGCTGAAATACGTACAGGAACATCTGTGGGGAAAGGTTGTGATATACAAAATATAGGACATAAATTACTCTACCTCATAAGGTCTCATCATGAGGATAACAGAGAATAAAGGTCAAGATACCTTCTAAATATGCAGGAGACTCTCATGTTCAAAATATAGCTTCAAGAGAAGCCCCAGCCCAGTTAAACCATTTTTTTCCTAAGGGAGATACGAGTAGATGCCCCCTTTTTATATTGTGATACCTTTAGTCAGTATCACATCTCAAATTCCAAGCAGAGAGCACAGTCACATCAGACAAAACTATCTCAACTGTCAACTCAAAATACAGACTCCAGACACCCTGGTAATGCCTGAAAGTCTAATTAAATGTTGAGTTTTCCTGGGGGAAAAAAAAATGTAGCTGGCTCTGTGAACAGAGAAAAGTTGGCCACCTTTCACAGGGGGTGGGAGAGGCGCACAGCAGCTGACATCCATAAAACACAGCCAGCCCAGCCGAGGAATGCTGACATTTAACTTCGGTTTCTCTATTAGAATTTCCTTTAAGCCCAACCACCTGCTTCCCCATTCCACAGCACCATAGCATAGGGCAATAACACTGGGTGTTTCTTTTTTTTTTTTTTTTAATTAATTTCTTTTTATTTGATAAGAAACTACTTATTTTAATTTATTTTTTTTTATTTTTTTTTTATTTTTTTTTATTGCTTAAAGTATTACAAAGGGTATTACATATGTATCCATTTTATCCCCCCGCCTTAGACAGTCCCCTAGCCTCCCCTATCACCCAGTGTCTTATGTCCATTGGTTATGCTTATATGCATGCATACAAGTCCTTTAGTTGATCTCTTACCCCCCTACCTCCTGCCCCCCAACCCTCCCCGGCCTTCCCGCTGCAGTTTGACAATCTGTTTGAGGCAGCCCTGCCTCTGTATCTATTATTGTTCAAAAGTTTATAATGGTCTCTATTGTCCATGAATGAGTGAGATCATGTGGTATTTTTCCTTTATTGACTGGCTTATTTCACTTAGTATAATGCTCTCCAGTTCCATCCATGACGTTGCAAATGGTAAGAGTTCCTTCCTTTTTACAGCAGCATAGTATTCCATCGTGTAGATGTACCACAGTTTTCTAATCCATTCATCTACTGATGGACACTTAGGCTGTTTCCAGATCTTAGCTATGGTGAATTGTGCTGCTATGAACATAGGGGTGGATATATCCTTTCTGATTGGTGTTTCTGGTTTCTTGGGATATATTCCTAGAAGTGGGATCACAGGGTCAAATGGGAGTTCCATTTTCAGTTTTTTAAGGAAACTCCATACTGTCTTCCATAACACTGGGTGTTTCAAGTCCTACTTGAGTTTGAACTGTTTCACGCTTTACCCAAAGTTTCCATTTCATTAGCCACTCTCATCAGCTCTGGGAGGTGGGTCATTTGGGTACCCTAATGCCTCCTTTAAAGATGAAGAAAATGAAAACTAAGAAGATTCAGAAGCTTGCCAACCAAGTGAGGAAGGTTTATATTAAAATCCAGGTTGCCTTCTACCTACTCAAGTCTTCCTCTTAAATCCCACACTGCCTTGGAGTGTTAATAAAATACCACTATATTTCTAAAATGCAAACAAAATTCTCATCCTTTTTTTAAAAGATTATTCTACATTTGCATAACTTGGGGCCCTCACCGTTTCAAAAGGCCAGGTGAAGGCTGGCTTCCCCTGTTGTTCTGCAGGCAATGATGTGAGGAGCGTCAGCATAGAAGGCGGTGGCAGGGAGAGTCTGTCTACGCACGCACGGGCTGCAGCTGTCTCATTGTTGATAAGGGAAACAGCACAGTGATGGACTTCACAGGGGCAGGGCACTGCTGGCACTGATCACCCACGTATCAGACTCCAGTAGCAATAGAGTCCAGTAGCCTAGGGACCTTCAACTTCTCCTAAGTTGCCCTATTAGAGTAAAAACACCACTCCATTCTTCCCACTCAAGAAGATTTATTGCAAGCCCAGCATCTTTCTGCCTGGGAGTGCAGAAGATTTTTGGACCATTCACCAATTTTTATACAGCCACTCTTGAGTTCTCCTGAGCCTCCTTTCTGATTCCCCGATGTTTATACCAACTAAATAACAAATTATAATCATTTCTAATCCTTATCCTTTGTGAAATGTGTATGTTATTGAAGATTTAGAAACTGCTCTCATCGCATCTGAAAGTTCCTTCTACCTTTGTTATGATCACTACTGTCCTTAAGAACATATGGCGTCATCATGGGGTTTAATTCAAAAGAACCATGGCTACCATGGATCTTGGCCTAGGAAACACGAGAGAGAAGAGGACCATCAACTATCTGTATGATCTTTGGGCAAACCTCAGTGTAGCAGGCTGAATGGTGGCCCTCCAAAAGATATGTCGCCCTGGCCGGTGGTGCTAAATGGTTAGAGCTGCAGCCTGCACAGTGAAGGGTTGCAGATTCAATTCCCAATCAAGGGCACTACCTAGGTTGCAGGTTCGATCCCTGGCCCAGTCACATTGATGTCTCTCTCTTTCTCTCTCTTAAGCCCCCCTACCTTCCATTCTCTCTAAAAACCAATGGAAAAAATATCCTCGGGTGAGGATTAAAAAAAAAAAAATATGTCAATTCCCTAATCCCCAGAACCTATTAATATTACATTATAAGGCCAAAGAGTTAATATTACCTTACATATAGCATAAAGTGTGACTAAGTCAAAGATCCTGAGAAGAGTTTATCTTGGATTGTCAGGGTGGACCCTGGGTCACATATATCCTTATGAGAGAGGCAGAGGGAGTTCGGAGACAGAAGAGGAAGAGACGATGTGACCACGGAGACAGGGGGTGGAGCCATAGCCACAGGCAGCCACCAGATGCTGGAAAAGGCAGGAAATGGACTCTCCCCATGAGCCTTCAGGAAAAGTGTAGCCCAGCCAACAATGTGATTTTGGACTTCTGGCCTCAACTGTGAGAGAATAAATGTCTGTTGTTTTAAGCCAAGAAGTTGTGGTCTTTTGTTATGACAGCCCCAAGAAGCTAAACCACTGTTTCCACATCTATAAAGCTAAAAGTTTGGGATTATATTAGCAATGATATTGTTATTGTCTAAGTCTTTATTTAATAAGATCATTTTCAGACCCGGAAAATAAACAAAATAGCATTCAGACTGTCCCCATGCCTGACAATCTCACAGGATGTTGCTTGCCAAGGAATGCCCCTCAACATGTAAATGATAAATGCTGCACCACCACCACCACCCTATTACCCCTTTACCAGGAATCACTGTATTAGAAAGGTGGATGCGAAAGTGTCCTCCTAAAGGTGGACTTGTTCTCTGAAGTCTCTGCGTTGCCACCTGGACCAACCCGGATCCTTCTTCTGCTTCTTCGGTGGGCACAGCGCTGTGTCATATCAAACACCAAGCATTAACCACAGTGACCTTCCAGAATGCTGCTCCAGACAGAAAATAGCTCCTTCTCAAAGACTAGCTAGCCTCCCACGGTTCCAGACCACCCTAAGCTCAGGCTCCCAAATGCCTGGTGCCCCTCTCCTATCACAGTAGAAAAAGTGTGCTGTAAATATTAGGATTTTTTAAGAATGTCCATTCTTCCCCTTCACTGGGTACCAGAGGGATGACACTGGCCTCCATGGCTCTAGTCCTCAACACAGCGGAGGGAGAACTTGGTATTCTCAACCGCATTTGCATAGTTAAATGCACAGGCAGTGACAGAAACTTCCCCATGCGGTATCTGCAGCCGAAACACAGGCCACTGCAGCTGGCCAAGTTCTTCTCTAATACCTGCACACAAACACACCGACTGCCTGACGCTGCTCTGAATACCATAAAAATGGGTCGATTGAATTGTGACACACCATGAGATGGAATACCGTTCACCCATTAAAAACGGTATTTTAGAGGAATGTTTAATGAAATGAGGAAAATTTTAAGTTATACTATTAGGTGAAAAGAGCATGTTACAAATAGAGTATGTTATTTTTGGTCCTAATAAGAGGTTTAAAAGTACATATACACACGTATATATGTATGTAAAAATGGCTGGAGGAAATAGGCAGCCAGTATATGGATTCAATATGTTAATAGAAGTTATGCCTGAGCAGACAGAGTGATTTTTATCGTCTCCTACGTGTTTTTCTATATATTCCCAATTTTCAACAATAAACGTATCTAATTTCTGTCAATAACAGTATTCGGTTTTACATATTGACGTGGGTACATACAACCAGACTGAAGCAGTCAGACAAAGTGACACTATGGGTGTTGGAAGATGAATCTCGGAGAGGCCAGACTGAAGGCTGCCCTGTCTTGCTCAGGCTGGAGGCTCCCAGGAGTGAAAGGACTTGAGGAAAAATCAGCAGGTAAGGTTGTGAGGACCCTCTAAGAGTGGGCCTGTTCAAAACAACCTAAATTAGCCCTATCGATTCAGGGTTAATAGCTGTGACATTTGGGGCACAGGACTGCAGGTTGGCGGGTGCGGCAGCTCCCTCCCCACCACCAAAGAGCTTGCACTTTTTCATCCTGTTGATGGATTTCACTTCTTTCCTGCCCAGAGGACCAGGTCAAGGAAAGAGGAGAGCAAAGTCAATCACTGCACCTGTCATTAATACACTGTCTTAAGCATGGTGTAAGTGTGAGAACTAATTTTGGAACATATTAGAAAGAGATGGGGGGGATGGGGGGATTGTGGGGGGATGGGGGATTGTAAAGGCCGAGCTTCTCAATTCTTCCTGTCCTACTGGGGTTTTGGAATCTGCATGGTTTTATTAACCAACCAGTCACTCAAATAAATTCAATAAAATTAAAAAATAAATAAAAACAAAAAGAATGAATTAGAGCCTACACATGTTCCAGGAGCTTAGAGGAAGAGCCTGCTCTTTAGTTACTGCTTTGTAAATTTGGCTGGGAAGTTTGACTAGTTCAAGACAAGAGATGCTTATGGGGCTCTAGTGCCATCTGGTGGTGAGTTCTTAAACATAGCTGTGTTTGTTCTATAGCAGTGGTTCTCAACCTTGGCTGCACATTAGAATCGCCTGGGAATCTTTTTTAAATCCTGATTTCTGGGCCTCATCCTCCGGAAATTCTGTTTCTTTGTTACTAATGTTGTGGCCCCACCCCATAACAAAGAAACAGAGTTTCCAGAGGATGAGGCCCAGAAATCAGGATTTTAAAAAGATTCCCAGGTGATTCTAATGTGCAGCCAAGGTTGAGAACCACTATTCTATAGACTTGCATTTAGCCTCAAATAATTCCAATAATATTAATGTATGAGAAATGGAAGGAGGGGTGTCAACAGAAAATGGAGGCAATGTGCGCCTCTGAAGAGCATAAACATACAACTACTTTTAAACAAACTCTCTAGGAACTAGTTCTTGAAGTGTAGTCCTCAGACCAGTAAAATCAGCATTGCCTAGGAACCCACTGAGAATGCAAATTCTCAGACCCTGCCTGATACCCAGTGAATTAAAGATGGTGGGATTAGGGCTGTGATTTATGTTTTAACAAGACCTCCAGGTGTCTGATACTGCATTCTTAAGACTAAGAAGCATTGCTTTAAGCAACAAGATGGGTGACTTTTCCTAATAAAAGTCCCACCTTTGTGTCCTCCAGGACCAACTAGCAATCGTAAGGAGCAACTGGTGAACAAAGACAGCTCCCTACCTTGCAGTGATGAGCGGGACCTCTGAGCCACACCCTGCCAACCAGGAGGTTACATTGTAGACTGGAGGGGATCCCGCCACAGAGAGTGATTCCACCAGATTCCCGCCTGGGCGAGCTGTTCCAGAATCAGCCTGAGAAACTGGAGAGCAACGATCCAATTATCATCAAGTAACTCAAGGTGGAAGACCAGCTGTGAGGAAAGGCCCCGCTGGAGATGCTGAGTTACTTAGATCTCAGCACACACTCACAGCTGAGATTCCCGCCCTCGGCTGGATGCAGAGCACAGTGGGAAGAGGCAGGAGTTTAGTAGCAACAAAAAATTGCAAGGTCATGGTGTAAGGAGACAGAGTCTGATTTCACAGCAAAGTTCAAGGAGACATAAGCCAAACATCACTCCCTGTGCCACAGGAAGACCCTCACACAGGTAATCTATTACAGTGTGGATGGCCGCCCTTTCCTCCTCTCTTTTCCCTGGCAACTCCAGGAATGCCCAGCAGATCCTCCTTAGGAAGGCTGAACACACGAGGCACGTACTGGGGGTACCTACTATTTATCCACAGTGTAGAGTCAGCACATGAGCAGGAAAAGTGCACACTTTGAGACAGACCACTGTTGAAATCCTGATTTTCCACCTCTCTTGGATTACCATTTGGCTAATCAAACTAACCTAAGACATTTTCTCATTTCTAAAATGGGAATCATGACATATACCAGCCTGCACAGCAGGGAGAGTTTCGTGAGATGGCAGATTTAAATGACCAGCACAATGTAATTTAATATTCTCCTCCCCTCCTACTAGGCGCTGTATAAAACATAGCTTCTTCCTCAAGACAGTACAATGAGACAGGAAACAATTTAAAGGCAGTATGCTTGCATACCCGATGCTTAGCACAGCACCAGGCACAGAGTGGTGCTCAGTAAATGTGGATTCACTCAGCTGGGTATGGAGTCAGTGAAGTTTTGGCTTTGGTATCAATGATCTCAGGGTTCCAGGGTTGCCCACATCCTGGCTATGGATTTGGAGCAATATACTCAGCCCCTCTTAGCTTTGCTTTTGTCATCTATTGGGTGGGGATACTAGGACCATCTCATGGGGTTCTAAGAAGTAAATGAGAAATAAATGGTAGCTACCATTAGATGAGAAAAACTTCCATAGAGGACATTTGGATGGGAGAATATAATCATGTTAAATTGATCAGATAAATGTTGGACAATTAACTCTGGATATTGAGCCTAATTGTATCAAGTTTATGTTGCCATTAAAAAATCCTCAAAGCAACGTTGTTACCAGCAGGCTAACTAGCCAAAGCAGGAAACATGGTTTTACCCAAGCCACCCATGCTCTTTCTTGTCTCTGCCCTCTTCCTCTCTGCTTCCGTCCTCACCTCACTCCTAGGATGGATCCAGATAGCGGAGCATTTGGTGGCAGAGAGGTGGGGGCAATGAGAAAGTGCTCTGGATCTTGCATTTTGAAGGTTTGTAGGTATAAGATAGCATTTAAAGGAGAAGAAAAAAAAGGGAAAGGAAACTATTATCTAATCCTGAGTTTCCCTATCACGGAGTTCAAGTGTCTGAAATATTGAGACCCGCAGCCTCCAGGAATCTGGGCAGCACCTGAGGGTCGCAAAAGGCCCAGCTCGGTATCTTAGGCAGCAAGAATTCAGGCAGTTACCCAAGCACACCATCTGAATATTATTTTCTGTGTGCCAGAACATAAGCAGGGTTGAAAATAAGCAGTGACACAGTCTGACCCAGATGCCCTCAAAACACTGAAACCACTAAAACAAATTAAGAGGCAGAATTTTGATGAGTTCAAATACAACGTAATTTCAGGGCTAAAAGAGAGACCTTTGCCATGCACCCCCAAGTTCCCCTGCCCTCAGCTCTGCAATGTGACAGGCAAAAGGCTGAAAACTTGCACATTTTATAAATCAAATGTAAATGACTGCTTCCTCCCCTTCTCCTGGGTGAGAGAAGCTACTTAAAGTGCCGGGAGCCAGTCCATGCTTGCTGTTTCAAGGGACCTGGCATATATGGCATACGGTTCTTAATATGTTTGCTCACCTTCTTGGCGCTGTGTTTTAACCAAGGTCACCTCTCCGAGAAAGGTTGAATCCCCAGGTAGGGATTTTCCCCTGCAGTTAGGGAGGGAATGAAACCTCTTAACTAAGTGCCAGGCGGGTAATTAATCATTTTAACTATGAACAATCATGCTTAAGCTACATAATCTTTACTCCCTGGAATGGAGATAAGAAACGCCCTAACCTTTGGAATAGAGATTGATGGGATTGGAATCAACTGGTATAAATACAGATGCAACAAGACAACATCAGACAGAACTTAGAAGAGAGCCAAGAAGACAGAACCTACAGACAGAAGAACTTCCCTGGAGAGAACATGGCAAAAGATCCTGGACTGAACCTGACTACAGAAATTGGCAAGAGAACCTGACTAGAACCTGGTGACTGAACCTGGCTGGAGAACCTGGACAGAACCTGGCTGGAGATCCTAGCGAGGGAACATGGCTACAGAACCTGGCTGGAGAACCTGGAGAACCTAGCAAGAGAACATGGACACAGATCCTGGCTGGAGATCCTGGCTAGGCTGCTGATCAACTGAACACTGTCTCCGTGTCCTTCCTTCTTCGCCGACTCCGTCCACACCTTTGGGGACCCCTGGACCCGCTGGGGCTGGACCTCAGCACTTAAAGCAGGAAAGCTGAGCCCCAAAGTCACAAGGATGTGATGGGAAATGGAGAATAAAAAGAACTTGGAATCCTGGAGGCCCTAGGAGCAGTGGCACCATCTGCCTGGCTGGGGGCTTCCCTTCTCCTGTGTGTGCAGTCTCCGGGGCCAGTCTAAAGTCCCCTGGTGAGCACTTTGTGGACAAGCAAAGCCCAGTGAGATCACTGTGCCTAAGGAAGGACAAAGGACTTGGTGGAGAAATAGGCCCAGCCTGAACCCTAACTGACAAGGGGGAGGAATCTAGGTGGGCAGAAGGAAGGACAAGACAAGGCTATTCTCATGAGGGCCTGGTTACCCTCTAGCTCTCACTGAGTCTGTCATAAATCAGAACTTTAGTCCCTTTATATGGTCAGATATTGCTATGTTCTCCCAGCACTTTGTATGACAGATATTAACTGAAAGAGAGATCAAGAAATCCTTCTAGACTTCTTATTAACAGTAATAATAATGTTAATAAGTAATAATAATTGCTCATGTTTATTGAGCACTTACTATGGTCAGGACCTGTGATGAGTACTTTCCATTACACTTCAGTTAATCTTTGCAGTTAATCCAATGAGGCAGGGACCTCAATATGACCATTTTATGGATGAGGAAACCAAGGCTTCTCAGCAAGGAAGGAGTAAAATCAGGGCAACAGCACAACCACCAGAAGCAGGAGCAAGCATTGCAGGGAATAGGGAAAAAGAGGAGCCAGCTGGAGAAATATAGGGGCCAAGGGCACACAATACCAACCCCATCTTCTCTATAGAAAAAAGCAGGCAAGATGGAGAATCACCTGTTCCCTCTTCATTAAAATAACAGCAGCCCCTAGCAGAAAAGTTTAAGGTCAGCCTTTGACGGACAGGTCCATGGAAGAGAGTGGATTCGATGATCACCTGTTAGGTTTGTGTCTGCAATAATAACTTCATCCACACAGAACACGCCCGTCTCCAGAGCCAGAGGGAAGAGGTCAATTCGATGAACCAGCACCGGGGAGTTTGCCAGAGGCCTCTGGAGATGCGTGGAGCGATGCACACAAGTCTTCCAGAGGTTAGTGCAAGTGAATCGCCAGCTGAAAAACAAGCACACAGCAGAAATGGGCCTGTTCCTGTGCATCCACAGTCCCCTCCCATTAGAGCCCTCATTCTCCAACCTGGGGGTCTGAGGACTGTGTAGCCAGGAGAGGGACCCCGTGAACCTCCAGCCCCCAAACAGTCTTGTGTGCCTTGGGTACAACATCCAAGGCAGGCTGTTAAGCTGAACTTGTGCTATCACATTAGTGAATCACATTTTAAGGCAATCATTCATTCCTGACATGGAGTCTTTTTCAAATCCTATATAATAAAAGCCTAATATGCTAAGTATCTGGTCAACCTGTCAGCCATTCAACCAAAGTGTAATATGCTAATGATATGCTAAGGCCGCTCAACTGCTCACTATGATGTGCACTGACCACCAGGGGACAGACGCTCCGACCGGTAGGTCAGCTTGCTGCTGGGGTCCGGCCGACTGGACAGGCCGGACCGGACATGCCCTGGAGCCCTCCTGCAGTCCCTCCCTGGCTGGCCAACCTCCGGAGTCTCTCCCCGGCCCTGACTGTGCACTGGTGGGTTCCCTCGGCCTGGCCTGTGCCCTCTCGCAATCCAGGATCCCTCGGGGGATGTCAGAGAACCAGTTTTGGCCCAATCCCACAGGCCAGGCCGAATTGGTGCACGGAGCCTCTAGATACAATATAAGTGTGTGTCTCAGGCAGATAGTATGTTAGGCTTTAATGACAAGGAAGATTAATACTACTGGACATTACAGGACTATTTAGTTTAAAACCACTTACAAAACCCGTAAGAGATCTCTGGAAAGAGCACTGAGTCAAGGCATTGAGATGCTTGAATTTTATTCCAGAATCTTGTTCACTTGCCGAATTTTGGTGAATCACCAAATGGGGTAAATCACCAACCCATTTTTCTCATCAGTAATGTCAAGGAATATTTTCTAAAGCCTCTTCCAAATACTATGTTCTGTGACTCTATGAGAAATGTCGGACTCCTTCTAGAAAGATTATATTCCTCACAACTAACTGTTTTTACATCAAACTTCTCCAGGCTCCATTTTTTCCACATCTGTGTCCAGAGCCCCAAGTTAGCTTGTATCTGAGGCACTGTCCCCGAGAGAGCTAATCATCCCAGTTGGCAGAATTCCCATAACTCCCCACAGGTTATCTACCTTTCGGGACTGGTTCCAATGAGACTCCAGTCACAGGTGATGTTCTTAATGATGTTTTGAAGATCGATTGTGAAAGACACGGTCACCTTCAGGGTCTTATTCATGTGGCCTTTGTATGCAATGCACAGCTGTGGACACCAGATAAGTGCTTCAGTTCCATCAGTGCAGGAAGCAGCCATTCAAACAATGTGTGGTGAGGTGAGTCCACCTCCCTAGAACCCTGCCTCACGCTGTGAGAGAGTCAGCCTAGTTCCTGCCCTCCCGGAACTCACTCGTCTAGCAGGAGAGACAAATCATTTAGAGTAAATTGTTATTTTCCAAAAAAGTTATTAAGTGCACTGTGTTTGGCAATGACAATTTTAAAGGATCTCTATTAGAAAACCCCTGTTCTGACCCGGTTACCTGTGCAACCTTGAGCAAGTCACTTAACCTCTCTGAGCTGCAGTTCCTTGACTCTAACTCCCCAGCATGCCTGGTTTCTAACTCTGAGTTAAGTAAAATTATGTGGCTCAAAAAGTCTTTAGAGCAGAATTTTTTTACGTCAGCACTATTGACATTTTGGGTTGGATTTTTTTTTTTTCCTGTGAGGGGTCTAGTCTACACAATGTACATATTCAGCCACATTGCTGAGATCTATCCAGTGGATGCCAGTAGCAATGACCCAGTGTGGCAACCAAAATGTCCTCATAAATTGCCAGCTCTCCCCTAGGAGGCAAAATTATGCCCATTGGGAGCCTCTGCTGTGTGCGAAGTGCTTCTGAGAGATGGGTGGTGCCCCAACCTGAACCATTCAGTCCCGTTCCCACTGCCATCCAACTAGGCCAGGACAAAACCACTGCCATGAGCTCAGCTGCCCCAGCAAGGCTCACCCTGGTTCCCACAGGGCAAATGGGCTTCATTTGAAGAACTGCAGAGCCACTGACACAAAGGATGTAAGAGGGATTCAAGAAATGGGTCAGTCAATGCATCAATAATAACTATAATAAAAAAAATTTAAAAAAACACAATAGCTAGCCTCTGCTGAGTCCTAACCACTGCACAGGTACTTCAGTGGATTACCTTATTTAATCTTCCCCCAAATCCTGAGAGATAGACAACATTATTACCCATTTTTCAGATGTGTAATGTAAGACGTTGAGGGCACAAGGGTATAGAGTCAGAATTCAAAACCAGAAAATCTGGTTACAGATCTGCACTGATACCTAAAAAGCAAAGAAAATAAAGGGGACTTGGGGGGGGGGGGGGGCAAAAGTCAGTTTAGAGTTGTTATTATGGAAACTAATACAATAATCAATAAATAATACAAGAATAAACTTCCTGTTTGGCATACTCACAACTGTAGACTGACTTTTGCCCACCCCTGTACAAAGCATATGAAAATTCCCATAGGTCTCCCATAAATGCAAAGGCATTTCTATGTAACAAGTAGCTAATGGAGGACTGGAGGCATCTGTTCACACCTGAAACAGCATTTAAGAAACCAAGAACCTCAGCCCGAAATGTGTTAGGCAAATCACAGCAAACACAGCAATCACTCGTTTGTGCTTCTGTTTCTCCATTTCAACCCCCGAGAGTAAGACCAATGCCTCGCTGGAAGCATGAGGACTGCTCCGTACCTGTGTGTACTGACCCAGCCGATAGCCGTACTGGGCAGCAGGGGGTGTGAGGACAAGGTGTCGAGGCTGACAGAGGCTGAACCTCCCACAGAAGGGCTCTGTCCCACTGGTGAGGTCCCCATCAAAGCTGGAAGCTTCTGGACCTGCATGCAGTTCAAATAAAATGAAAAGACAGGGTAGATGTTAAAAAGACAGAGCTTCCCAACATGTGTGCAGGGCATGAGCTATGGGTTCCCCAGGATATTGGTCCCCCAGCCCTTGGGTGAGCTGGGCAGGGCTTAGGGTGCCCTGCAGCCCCCTGTTTGCAGGCTCCAGCTATGAAAAGTCCATTCTGTCACCCCTAGAGCATCAAAAATATACGTATTCCCCCCTTACTATGGTTTCACTTCCACAGTTTCAGTTATCAGCAGTCAACCGTGGCCCAAAAATATTAAATGGAAAATTCCAGACATAAACAACTCATAGGTTTTTGATTGTACGCCACTCTGAATGGCATGATGAAATCTCACACAGTCCCTAGCTTAGATGCTCCCCACTAGTAGTCACCTAGTAGCTCTCTGGGTTCTCAGATCCCCGTGCTTGTGTTCAAGAACCCTGTTTTACTTAATAAAGGCCCCAAAGTACAGCAGTAGTGATGCTGGTCATTCTGATATGCCAAAGGGAAGCCGGAAAGTGATTGCTAAGTAAAGTATCAATACGGTCAACAGTAGCCTAATGTTCTGTCATAATGCATACATTATTCACTGCCCTTCATCTCATCACCTAGGCGTTTTATCATCTTGCATCATTACAAAAAAAGAATAAGGGTGAGTACAGTGTAAGATATTTTGAGAGAGAGAGAGAGAGACACGCCACATTCCCATAACTTTCATTATAGTATGTTGTTATAACTGTTCTACTTTATTATTAGTTATGGCTGTTAATCTCTTCCTTGCTGAATTTATAAACTTTATCAGAGGTATGTATGTATAGGAAAAAAAAAAACATGGTATATCCAAGGTTTCATGTACTCACTGGGGGTTTGCATAAAGGGGGACTACCATTTCCATGTGTACCATGACACGTAAAATTGTTGAGAAGTAAAAATATAAGGAGTGTCAATTGCAACTTAATTTGCCTTAGTGTTTTTAAAATAAACCATTTCATTTTTATAATTTGTTAAGACTACTGTTTTATGTAATAATTCCTTTACTCAAGATGCAATTTAAACAAGATTTGTACTGTCTTGCCGCTTCCCATCTATATCTTTTCCAAGTCTTTTCCCACTGTGATCCTTAACTCTGACTCCCCAGCACCCTCGGCTCCTCATCAGACAGCTCAGGAGGACACCACACCAAGCAGCTCCCTCCCAAGAAAGTAGCCACTCCTTTGGCCGCTCAGTGTCCAAATCCAGTTTCCGTATCTTCCTTGACTCTATTAGCACCTTGGAGAGGAAATGAAGATTGTTCCCATTTTACAAGAAAGAGAGAGAAGGAGACAGAGAGAGGGGGGGAGAGGGAGAGGGAGAGACAGAGAATGATGGAGAAGAGGGTCACAATTTGTCAAGCCAGGGACAGCACCTTCTTCAAATCCAACTCGGAGTAGGATGTTAGCCGAAAAGGGTTCCAGCTGGCATTTGACTGCAAGTAACTCTTCAATGGCTGTTTGAATCTGTAGAAAAGAAAAGCTACCAGGAGTTTATACCGTGGACATAAAGACCACTCCTGGCTCCCCCGGCTCTCCGTGTTTGAAGGAGGTTCCCACCTGATGGGCTGTGGCATTTGCAGGGATAGGCTGGCTAGAGACATTGTCCCAAGTAAGGAAGAAGTTCCCACTTCCAGACACAGTTAGCATCTAAAAAATCAAGAGTAACAGGACTTACTGACATGTGCTAATCAAGCCACAGAGGTCATCTAAGAACATACTTCTTGGCTTGCTATTTTCTTATTAAAATTTCCATTTTTAAACTATCATCTAGAAATATCTGGAGAACACAAGTGTTATCTCCTAATGAAAACTTGCCTTGGAATAATGTGCACGTCTGTCTCCCAATTTATCTTTGCTACTCCCTCCCTCCACACACACATTGCCCCTGAATGGCCCGCTTTCCTCTCTTCTCCCCAAGCACTCTCTCTCTCCCAGGGGCCTGGCAGGCAGAAGCAGCCACATGGCATGTCACACTCTCAGAGGCTTACTCCATCTCGGCTTGGCTTCCAATACATTCCCTGCCAGGCACCTTACACTTTCATTATGGAGTAAGACCTATCATCTTATATCACTTGTTATTTTTAACTGCTTATATCACTGTGACTTTATTTATTTTCTTGTGGCTATTTATATACATGTGGGTGTTTTTTTTTTCCGACTAGAGTGTAAGCTTAAAAAGCAGAGTCCATAGTGACTCATCCTGGTACACCAAAAAGTGAACAACAAAAATACACCAAAATTATTCAACGAAAGTATGGGGCACAACTGAGAGACCCAAAGGCCTTGACCTTTACAAAGTAGACTCAGAAAACACAGCCAATAGGGAAAACACAGTCAAAAAGCTATGAAATCTCGGGTGCACATGCTTTAGCGTGCACACGTGGGTGTGGGTGTGGGTGTTCAGAAGACCTCATCTCTTCTCTAAGGAGTAAGTTTCCAAAAGAATATTTATCTGGACCTTAAATTCCTGAAACTAAGTCCATGAATAAAGTCATCTCAATAACAAGACTTTGCATTTTTTTGAATGTCCTCACAACCCTGTTGGATACATATCCTTTTTCTCTGGCAGCAGAGTGGTAATTATAATGCAAATTTTCTGCTCCCAGGCAGTGATCCTCCCACTAGGCAACATTATATCCCTTCCTGAACTCAGGCCCTGACCCTACGTCCATGGGACGGGGAAGGGATGCAGACCTGGATCTCCGGAAGTCTCTGAGCGCGGATTCGGATCTGATGCTTCTCCCGCAGGTAGGAGCTGACCACATCGGGATTCAGCCAGGTGTTGTGGATCTGGACACCAATTCTCATGCCCCCACTGGGGGCTCTCCCACGCTGCTCTGCCTCCAGGTAGTACCTGGCTCCCCCAAGCAGCTCCAACTTAGGGGACTTTCGTTGCCAGGTGCCTTCATCATTCCCATTCTCCCAGGAGTCAAACCAGTCAGCGGTGCCCACCCTGATGGAGGCCACCTTCACCTGTGCCCCAATAAACATATCACGATCAGCACTGTGGAGCTTCTGAGTATTTCCTTCTCCAACAGCAAGTGTCTGGTCAGCTATTAACAAGGACCTGAGGACTGGTCTGCCTTTTCCAACTAGTTAGCCAAGTCACAGTGAGGCTTGTGGCTGTTTATGCGTCTGCACCCCTCCTTCCCCCTCTTTTTCTCAATTGAATAGTATTGAGGAGAGGCTGCATGGGCCACCTTTAGAGCAGGAACAGCCAGTCTGAGACCCTGTGTTTAGGTGATGCTGCGGATAAAGCACTACCAAGCCCTTCAAGAAATGTAGAAGGGCTGAAACCGGTTTGGCTCAGTGGATAGAGCGTCGGCCTGCGGACTGAAAGGTCCCAGGTTCGATTCCGGTCAAGGGCATGTACCTGGGTTGCGGGCACATCCCCAGTGGGAGATGTGCAGAAGGCAGCTGATCGATGTTTCTAACTCTCTATCTCTCTCCCTTCCTCTCTGTAAAAAATCAATAAAATATATTTAAAAAAAAAAAGAAATGTAGAAGGAGTGATCACATCAAAATCTATAATGTTCCTCTAGCCAACTAGCAATTAATATGCTTAATTTAATAGAAGCATATTAATAATTTGAAAAGAGATCTTTTGGTTCCTTATCAATAGCACTAGTGAATTTGGCTGTTTGTTAAAATCAACTTTTCTTACCCTTCAAAACTGATGGGGAAATTCCTACAGAAGACTGATTATATCCCTACCCAAAATCAGGGGGCAAGGCGCAAACTTTGGAGTCAGAAAAAATCGGGGTTTGAATCCTAAATACGGCTCTTATGATCCCAAGTGGCCCTGGATTGACCATACAACCCTTCTAAATCCCAATTTCCTTATCTGAAAAATAGAAATAAATAGACATAGCTCACAAAAATGCTGTGAAAATTAGAGACAAGGCATATAAAAAATGTAGCATAATGCCCAGCCTACAGTAAGTGCTCAAAAAACAGTAGATGCCAACACATTCGACCAAATTTGTTTTCAACAATTAAAGGCATGTCAATTATATCTCAATTAAAAACGTTTCTAATGAACCCCTCCCCCCCCATCAAAAAGACTCTATATTTGCCTAATGGTGTGTTACAACTATTTGTAGAACATGAGAGTTTTAGTTTTAGATTTTTTATTTTTTATTTTTTTTATGAGTGAAGGACTGGGGACAGGAAAAGGAAAATGAGAAGAAGGCGAATACCTTGGTCCTAGGATCCTCTGACGGACTGAAATGCAGGGAAGCTTGGCTGTCCGCCTGGATCCAGAAAGTGTAATTATTTGTTTCTGGGGCCACAAAGAACCCACTGAGCCGTGCTCTGTAACGCAGAGGAACACAGGGTCAAGCGAAAGCAACCAAGGCCCGAATCGCTGACCCAGCGAGTAGTTCCGCCTGTACTTTGTTCTTCTTTATGGTAATGAGGAGGAAACACTTGACTTTTGTGCCACGGGATTGGCCACTGTACTCTGGAAACAGCTGTGGCGCCCGACTAGTCTCAATATCTCAACCCATCCTTTCACACCAGCCACAGCTCCCCTGCAGTCACATCCTCTTTGGGAAAGTGGAAGCCCCAGCACCAGGCTGTCTGGAGGCTTCGCTGAGAACCTACCTCACGCGGCAGTGCAGGGTCTGGTCCCTGGTAGGAGCTCAATCAATAGTAAACATTATGCTTATTATTAGAAAAAAAGGGAGATCACTGATCAGGAATTGCTCTGACTTGATCTGGAACCCTTGTTCCTTGTCTCCATCTCTAGCACATTCATATGTCACAAGCTATATTAGATCACCCCTCTGGCTGAAGTCACACATTAGCCACCTTACATTCAGTCTGTGCAGCTGTCCGTGTATGGGGATAATCATACATTAGCTAGAATGTTTCCTCCCAAATAATCTTGACTTCTAGACGACACTGTGCATTTCTTGATGAGTAAAGTGATAGACCTGAAATGGCCCAAAATGATAGATATCAAGAGGGACTTCGCTCCATTTCCTCTCCCTCGTGCAGACATTAACTTCCTAGAAACAGGTGTTCGTTTATGTAGGGTTTTGCCGGGAGCCGGTCCATCCTTGCTGTTTCAAGGGACCTGGCATATATGGCATACGGTTCTTAATATGTTTGCTCACCTTCTTGGCGCTGTGTTTTAACCAAGGTCACCTCTCCGAGAAAGGTTGAATCCCCAGGTGGGGATTTTCCCCTGGAGTTAGGGAGGGAATAAAACCCCTCAACTAAGTGCCAGGCGGGTAATTGATCACTTTAACTATGAACAATCATGCTTAAGCTACATAATCTTTACTCCCTGGAATGGAGATAAGAAACGCCTTAACCTTTGGAATAGAGATTGATAGGATTGGAATCAACTGGTATAAATACAGATGCAACAAGACAGAAAGAGACAGAGCTTAGAACACAGAATTAAGAAGACAGAACTTACACAGAACATTCTCTAGAGACAGAAGAACTTCGCTGGAGAGAACATGGCAAAAGATCCTGGACAGAAACTGGCCTCAGAACCTAGAGACAGAACCTAGCGAGAGAACATGGCAAAAGATCCTGGACTGAACCTAACTACAGAAATTGGCAAGAGAACCTGACTAGAACCTGGTGACCGAACCTGGCTAGAGATCTCAGACAGAACCTGGCTAGAGAACCTAGCGCGGGAACATGGCTACTGAACCTGGCTGGAGAACCTAGACAGAACCTACCTGGAGACCCTGACAAGAGAACCCGGCTATGATGATCAACTGAAGGCTGTCTCTGTGCCATTCCTTCTTCACCGACTCCATCCACACCTTGGGGACCCCTGGACCTGCTGGGGTTGGACCCCGGCAGGGTTTGACATGCAGGTGTGTCCTTTTAAAAACCATATTCCCATGGGGAAAGAGGGACATGTGCCCCAATGTGGCTTAGTTGAATTTAGGGGGAAATTATAGGCCTTGAAGTCAGAAAAATTCAGAACTTGGTTCTGCCATTTGATAATTGTGCATTATTAGAAAAACCACTTTACTTACTGGAGACCACAGTTCCCCATCTGCAAACTAACTCTGAAATACTTCCTCAGTGTTGTGTCTCATGAAGTCATTGATCCTAGAAGGCCTGGGACATGGCAATAACTCAATATGTATCAAGTGAACTGAATGAGAAGATCAGGACACACACGTGGGTACACTGAGGAATTTCAGTGCATGCTGTCTTGCCTTGCTCTTTGGCTGTACATGTGCGTGACAAGGTTGGTCACTCCGCAAGGATGATGACCTTGTTCTAGACCTTCTAACACTCACAGTACTGAATCTAGGTGGTCAGTAAATTGTTTTCAATTGTTTGGGGGTTTACTAATTAGGTAATATTTCACACACAAAACCAAAAGTATTTGCTCTGAGTTTACCAGATACCGCAATACCTGCAAAGAGTCTTTTTTTCCCAATTAAAAAGGCTACTGTCCACAGAAAAGAGTCAATTGAACATGTTAGCGATCTCAAATTGGAATACATCAGATTGCAAACAATGTTACAATGTTTAATATATGGATAAGAAAATTATTACACTACCCCAATAAATATCAAGAATATTTTCTGAGCCCAGGCAGCATGGCTAAGTGGTTGAGCGTCAACCTATGAACCAGGAGGTCACAGTTCGATTCCCGGTCAGGGCATTTGCCCAGGTTGCAGGCTTGATCCCTGGTATGGGGCATGCAGGAGGCAGAAGATTAATGATTCTCTCTAATCATTGATGTTTCTCTCTCCCTCTCCCTTCCTCTCTGAAATCAATAAAAAATATATATTTTTTAAAGTATATTCTGAAATAGTTTTGAAAATAACTATTTTAAAGGTCCATCAATATAATTAATTTATCAATTAATAAATACTCCAATTCTTTTTTTTAATTAAATCTTTATTGTTCAGATTATTACATTTGTTCCTCTTTTTTCCCCCCCATAACTCCCCTCCTCCCAGTTCCCGCCCCACCCTCTGCCCTCACTCCCCACCCACTGTCCTCATCCATAGATGCAAGATTTTTGTCCAGTCTCTTCCCGCATCTCCCACACCCCTTTCCCCCCCAAGAATAGTCAGTCCATTCCCTTTCTATGTCCCTGATTCTATTATGATCACCAGATTATTTATTCACTTGATTCTTAGATTCACTTGTTGATAGATGCATGTTTGTTGTTCATAATTTGTATCTTTACCTTTTTCTTCTTCTTCCTCTTCTTAAAGGATACCTTTCAGCATTTCATATAATACTGGTTTGGTGGTGATGAACTCCTTTAGCTTTTCCTTATCTGTGAAGCTCTTTATCTGACCTTCAATTCTGAATGATAGCTTTGCTGGATAAAGTAATCTTGGTTGTAGGTTCTTGGCATTCATCACTTTGAATATTTCTTGCCACTCCCTTCTGGCCTGCAAAGTTTCTGTTGAGAAATCAGCTGACAGTCGTATGGGTACTCCCTTGTAGGTAACTGAGTTTCTTTCTCTTGCTGCTCTTAAGATTCTCTCTTTGTCTTTTGCTCTTGGCATTTTAATTATGATGTGTCTTGGTGTGGTCCTCTTTGGATTCCTTTTGTTTGGGGTTCTCTGCGCTTCCTGAACCTGTAAGTCTATTTCTTTCACCAGGTAGGGGAAGTTTTCTGTCATTATTTCTTCAAATAGGTTTTCAATATCTTGCTCTCTCTCATCTTCTGGCACCCCTGTAATTCGGATGTTGGTACGCTTGAAGCTGTCCCAGAGGCTCCTTATACTATCTTCGTATTTTCGGATTGTTTTTTCATTTTGCTTTTCCAGTTGGGTGTTTTTTGCTTCTTCGCATTTCGAATCTTTGACTTGATTCTTGCGCTCCTCTGGTCTGCTGTTGGGTGTCTGTATAATATTCTTTATTTCAGTCAGTGTATGCTTAATTTCTAGTTGGTTCTTTATCACAACATCGAGGGTCTCATTAGATTTCTTGTAGATCTCATTAAGTTTATCGGCAGTTTCTAGAAACTTATTGAAAGAGCTTAAAAGTGTGGTTTTGAGCTCTGTATCCTCCATTTCTGTCATGTTTCTTTGTCTCCGCATTTTTTATGCTTTCTTGGTGCACCCCCTTGTGGTCTTTGTGCGCAGTCTTGTTGTAGTTAAGCCTTGGTTGTTGTAGGTAATATTTGGGGGGATTTGACCTCCAGGCCAAGTGGCTATGAGAATCAGCTGTGTCTGCAGTGGGAGAACTTCTGTCCTCAGGGAGGTGCTAATCTAGCCTTTGCCTGAGGCTATCCCGCAAATGGTTCTGCGCAGGGCTTGGGCGGGGCGGGTCGCACGGGATCAAACAGGGCGGGCAGAGGGAGCAGTTATGGCTGCTCTCATTTCCGTCCCTAGGTGCTCTGCCTCACCGAGTCCCAGCAACCGCTGCAAACCTCGGAGAGAAAGCTGCCTTCGAGTTCCGACCGAAGCCAGACAGTCCCACTTCTCCCGTTTGAGTCTGGGTCCCTAGAGACTCGTCTGGCTCTGGAGCTCAGAGTCTGAAGCTCCCTCCCGATTGAAAACAACAACCACGCCCTCCGCCGACAGCCTGCTCCGCGTGCACTCCGCACCTGAGTATTTCACTTCAGCACTGCGCCTCCTCTGAGTCTGGGTATGATATTCTCTTTCCTCCTAGTTGTAGAATTTCCACTCAGCCAGCCTTCCTGTGGTTCTGGATGATGTCCATTCCATCTTTTAGGTGTAACTTGAATTGGTTGTTCGAGGCAGCAATCTCTGGAGTTAACCTATGCCGCCATCTTGGTTTCCAAACCCAATTCTTAACATTTTTGAATTTTAAAGAAATTAATGACATAAAAGAAGAGTTACTCTCTGGTTTATGGCTCCTCAAAATAGCAGTTAAAGAGACATACCTTATAGGTCGTCTTTTGAGGTGGTTTGACTCTTTCCTTACCACTCCACACACTAACTATAGTTAAAAGGTTTCCTTTGAACATCATTGATGGGCCTCAAAAAGGATAACAAAGATGAATTAGGTGCCATAAAGGACCACAAATTATTGCTACTTTAAAACCATATATTGGTGGTTAAATACCTAGTTAGTAAGACTTCCAGGACAACAGAAACTCTATTCTGTTCACAGATTTCCCTCCTACTTGGCTTCTTCAATGTCTGAAATTCCCTGAACAGGAAAAAAGCTTTTCATTCCACAATTGAATTAACAATGAAAATGGCCAAATCCTTGGAGGAGCTCACAGAATGGCTCCAACTCTCACTCAGGGTCATGACCAGCCTCTCTCAAAAGATAAAGGATAACACAGTAAGGATCTATGCTTCTATATATACATTGGGAGTACATTAAGGAAACAGTGTGTCTAAGAAATTCTCATTTTTTATACTTTTAAGCCCACTTTGGAGAACCAGAAATTTTGGCAATATCCTTGCAGGGTTTAAAAAGATTCAAAGCCACAATCACATTGCAGTCACTACTACTGAAACAATGTCTCCTAAGGCTCCAGCCTTTGCTCCCTCATATGACCGATGGGCAAATGCTGGCATCTTTCTTCGGCATCATCCGAATGTGAGTTTCATGTCTTAACCACGTACCCGCAGCACATTTTACCCTGCTCTCGCTTAAGTCTCTTAGCCTACTCAACTCAATATGCCAATTAATAGTCATCTCCAAATCAAATTGTAAACTAAGTTGTATCAAGTATGAAATTTATCTATTGTTCAAAATTTAGCATGCACCTGCCCAGCCTGCATGGCTCAGTGGTTGAGCGTCAACCTATGAACCAGGAGGTCATAGTTCGATTCCCAGTCAGGGTACATGCCCAGGTTGTGGGCTCAATACCTGGTGTGGGGCATGCAGGAGGCAGTTGATCAATGATTCTCTCTCATCACTGCTGTTTCTTTCTCTCTCTCTCCCTCTTCCTTCCTCTCTGAAATCAATAAAAATATATTTCTTTAAATTTAGCATGTACCTATAAAAGACCTGCGGTACATTAGTATGAACAACACCAGTAAATAACAATGATCAAACTCTGTTGTGAAATTGGTGGACATTATAAATTTTATCCTGGAAACCTCATAGTTTACTTATCTGTCTCCTAAAGATGCTTTTGACACGGACTCTCACTTTTCCCACAACATACCTGAAAGGCTGCCCTTCCTTTGACCAAAATCCAAATGGAGAACTGGCGTTAGGGACAATCTGCCGCCTGTACCCAGGGGTGGCTTCAGTCAGGTCTAAGCCCTCAGCAGCATCTCCAATCTCAAAAAGAAGCCCCCGGTTGCCTGGAAGACAGGTATACTTCATAAACACCCAAACTGAGGAACTGCTTTACTGCATACAACAGAGTCAAGATGATCCAGGTACTAACTAGAAAGGTGAGTCAACTGAGACCCAGGTGGGAAGGGCATGGAAGAGGTCCTATAGGTAATACTAATGTTCTGCAAAGCAGTAAATATTGCTTGAGGTGGGATTTCGCCTCTTGGAGGGTGGATGAGGAATGATAAGGGGATATACTTTTAGAGGACCAGAGAAGAGTAGGGAGTCTTTTTTAATGAGAGTGTCTGGAGAAGAGGCCTGAGTCCTAGAGAAAATGTAAACAAGCAAACTGGGGTGGAGTAAAGGGGAAGATGTGATCATGTACTTGGGACCTGACTGTTGAGGAGTGGATTCAGCATCTTTTAATGTCCAATCCAGCTTGGGAGTTGTATTCCCTGAGATCCTTTTATTCCTCAGAAAATTGGCAACCCTTACATTTTTCTCATGTCATGGCCTCAGTTTGTGAATCTGCACATAGAACAAATCATGTGACATGCAGCTATTAAGAGACATTTTCAATGATGTTGTACTCATTAATTTGTGTTTTATTTTAAGCGAACACTAAGACCAAAGGCCCATGTGTAATCAATATTGGATACAAACTTGGATTGAGGGTAAAGGCTTGGGAATCACATATTTGTGGGTTCAGATGCCAGCTCTGCTGCCTATTAAATGTGAAGCTTTGAGCAAACTGCTTGATGCCTCCATTTTCTCGTGGATGGGGCCAATAATAAATAGAGATAGTGCAGAAAAGACTAATGAAGCTTGAGTTATATGTAAATTATATCTTAATAAAGCTTGGGAGGAAACTGGGTAAATTGACAATTCTGGCCAAAAAAAAAGACTAAGTGCTTGAACTATATACACAAAGAGTCTAAAATATATACAAAGAGTCTAAAATAAAGGACAGTGACAGTAGTTATTATTTTAAACTACTACTATTACTCCTCATTAATCCTTAAAAGGGGAAATGATAAGGAATAAGTAGAAAAATAAGAGCATATTTTGATATATTCCTTGAGGTTTCTCAACCTCAGCACTTAGGGCTGGATAACTAACTGGGTGTAGGCTGTCCTGTGCATTGAAGGATGTTTAGTGGCATCTCTGGACTCCAGCCACTAGAGGCCAGTAGCACCACCACCTTCCCAGTTGTAACTGCCAGGCATTACCAAACGTCCCCTGCGGACCATTGAGAACCGCTGCATTACATAATAGTCTGCTCTACTTCCACAGAAGAAACCTCCAAGCATCTTCATAATGGGCACTGTTGATCCTCAAGAACAGCTGCGTTCAGGAAATTATCCTACCATTACCCAAGTAGCTAAGGCAGGGACCCCTCAAAGAGGGGACAGTTCTGCATTTCCTGACAAAGGACACACTCTCTCCAGCACCTGCTTGGGCGGTTTCCTTGGGTGGGAGCTTTCCCTGAGTACAAACTGCAGACCTGGGACCTGGAGAAGGCCCAGCCAAAGCTTTGCATGCATTTTCACACACAAATGGCCTTTCTTTAGAAAGGTTTCTCCACCCTCTGCCTTCTAAAGGCTGAGATCCTGGAAGTGAGTTCACTGCCTGGAGTTTAACCAGGAAGTCAGCCATGCGGGGCAGGTGGGGAATACAGGCGGCAGCTTGCCATTCCGGGCTGCGTAAGACGCCAGCTGCCCCCATCCCTAGCTACACTTGAGCCTCCAGTCCTAATGCTTCCCAGAAAAGTGCCCCAGTTGTGTGCTTTCCATTTGTAGCCATGAGGCGGAAGCTTTAAACAGAGAAGGACAGGTGGGACCTCGCCTTCTCCATTTCTGCCCACTTCAACCATAAATTGGTGGCAATGGCACAGCACAGCCCTACTTTTCAGTCACAGGCAGGTGCCTCAGAGAAGAAACACCATTTAAGTGCACCCACTGTGCCCCACTCTCTGGCCTTTTCTGATGCTGCTGTTACGAGCATGCTCTAATGCTCCCAGATAACAATGACTTGATTGCAGTTATGCTTCCGGGATAATCCACTGAACCCCATTGGCCGTCCATCTGGCTGGGGCCACAAGTGCAATGTTGATGAGCATCTGAATAAAGCTAAGAGCCACTCTGAGAGGAAAGCCCTGACGGTGGTATCATGGACCCAGAGCACACTGAGCTAACCAGTCAAAAGCTGAGACAGAACACCAACACTTTCATTCCTACTTCCAAGCCCATCCTGGTTAAAATGTAACCGAAGGTCACTGACCAGCCCTGGTGGCCTCCTTACCTGCCTGCGGAGCAGTGAGCCTTGCACCTTCTCCTGGGGCCCTAGTGGTGCACGCAATCCTCGTGGGAGACACGTGTCTAACATCGCATGGAATGCCTGAGGAGAATTTTAAAAATTAGATATAGGTATAGGTATAGATATGGATATATAGAGAAATAGAGACATATACATAGAATTTGATGGCAAGACCACAGGACCACACTGAAGTAGCCAGGCTCCTATTCTAAGGCACAGGGCTGAATGTAAATAGTATAGCAAAACCTGTCACCCCCACTGAAGGAGGCCAGGAAAGGGAGAGTACAGGGCAGTAGAGCACAGGGCAGCTTATAAAATCCGAAAGAAAGCAACACAGTGCCATCCACTGAGGGTGTACTGACCCCTCAGCTGAGCTTGGGGAGGTATGTGTGACCTGAGAGTGTAAGGGCATTTTCCTGCATCTTGGTGTCACCACCTAGAGGAGCATCCACCTGGCATAACTAAAGGTTCTAGATAGGTTCCACACACGGGTTTGCCATAGGGCATTCCAGAACAATCTGCAGAGCAATTTCCTGCCCACTCCAGCCTGTCCACACAGAGAGGGCTAAGTAGGGAGAAGGGGACGGGTTGCCTATTAGTAGGTGCAGACCTTTGTGAAGAGGCAGCCATACGTTTTTCTCTCCCTTCACTCCCAAGATGGGGACACCCGAGGGAATTGCCCATGAATTGTGAGTGTGTCTGAGGACATCCTATTCCTGTTACGTGTAGCAGAGCTGCAGGACCATGATCTCAACCAAACACAGGTATAATATGAGAGCAGGGTGGCACGATGAGTCAGAAGAGACAAAGATTGCTTCCCCCATACCCTCTCCATGCCCTAAGAGACACATAATCTCCTACAGCATTTAAAACTGTGAACTATTTTCAGCCATTTCAACTTAGGTACCTGCAATGGTGACCTGGGCAGGGATGTCAAAGAAGTCTCCTGTAATTGTGATGTCTGTTTTTCCCCCAAGGCTCCCAGTTTCTGGAAACACAGACAGTATTTCTGCAAGAGAAAAAAAAAAAAAGGTAAGCTTCCAAATATAGACCAGGATGTGACCCAGATAATAATATAACAGGAACTATCAATAATTTATGACCTACCGTAACTTTCTAAGACTAAGAAACAGTTGAAATCTTTTCTAGTAATAGTCATTTTAAAATGCAGAAAATAAAAAGGACTCACACATAATAATATGTATGATAACATATATTATACAGGAGCAATATTTGAAAGGAAAGGGAAATGCAGTCACCCAGGCTCTGAGCTAAAATACCTACATACCATGATGCTTTCTTAGGAAATCTCTCTCCCAGCCTCAAGTCATGAAACAGGAAGTTATACTTTATGGAGGAATCACCTTTGGATGCACCATGCAAGGCCTCAGTTTACCCATGAGTCTGAATTTGCTCTAAGCAAAGGAATGGATCACACTGTCTTCAGTATCCTTGCACTCCTCCCCTTACTGCATGTCCCGAACCCATCCCCTCACCTCCCTACCCCCTCACTCCCCGCACTTACCACCTCACACCCATTTTCATGCTGTCTCCTGATTGCTTCAAAACCCTACAGGAACATGTTACATATCCCTAGGAGTTTCACTTTCCCTGATCCTTTGCTCTTGTGTGATCAAACTTGGACAGTTCTAAATTTTATTCCCTCAAGGGGAAAGAGGAGCCATGATCTATGATAAATTGAAAGTACCACTTCCAAATATGAATTTTATCAGGGCATCTCCTAGATAACACTTTGGTCCATGAGACAAAGCAGAGGAGATATATGGGGGCAAAGGTTGTTCTCCACACTCAAGTATCAAAATTCAACACTAATAACCTCCTTCTTTTCATCTATTATTTTATAATTCTTTTCAACATTCACAGAGCACATATGATGCAGCACAAGGAATATAAAGATGAATACAAAATAGTCCCCATCCTCAAGGAGGTCAAAAGAATAAGGAAGGGCAGGTACACAAAAGTATAATTATTATATCTTAGGCTAGTGAAATTAGAGAGAGGATAGGAAAGTGCCCAGGAGAGATTTACGTGAGGGGAGAGGGTATGGTAGAGTAGAAAGTGAATGTTAAAGGATGAATTAGAACTGGACAAGTGAAGGGGTGCACAGTGCTGTTATGAGAGAGAGAGGGGAGAGAGAGAGGGAGAGAGAGAGAGAGAGACAGAGAGACAGAGAGAGAGAGAGAGACAGAGAGACAGAGAGAGAGAAAGAGGAGGTCAGAGCTTGTACCATCCCCTGCAGAGTATGAGAAGCCTTTGGAGGAGGATGGTAAGCAGGGGAGAGGCATCAGATGTGTGAACGGTGGTGGCTATGTAGAGCATGTATCAGCAGGGACAAATGGCAGGTCAGGGCCCCTTAGGAACTACTGCAGCATGCCAGGCAAGAAATGATGGGATCCTGAATTAAGGCAATGGTTGTAGAGACAGAGTGGACACGTCATATTTAAGAAAATATAAAATTGGTAGAAATTGGTGATTGAATTGATGTGGAGATGAGGGGATCCCAAACTCATCTGCTTCATCAACAATTTATGGAGTTAGAAGGAGAATCCCCATCCTGTCCACTTTATAGATGTTTGTTTGGGGTTCAGAAAGGCTAAATGACTTAACCAAACTCAACTAGTAATTTAATGCCAGCGCTAGAGGAGGTCAGCCTTGGGCTCTTTGCATAACAGCCTGCTCTGCTATGAGGAAGTTCTGGTCTGAGTGTCCACATCCCAAGAAGATATTGGTGCTGGAAATATGAAATAGTTGTGTGATCAGAGATACCTGCCAGCCTACCTGAGAGTCAAGGTTCAATATTGATGGGCCGACTCACATAAAAGCTTGGGGTGGGTGGCGAGGAGAGTATACTTCCCATAGTATATTAATTACACGCATAAGATTTAGAATTAGACCTGCACTTTCTAGAACTAAGAACTTTGGAAGGAGGGCCCACAGTTCAGTGAGGTGTGAGGGAAGGAGTGAGAAGTATAGCGTGAAGGGACTAGTACCTGAGTATGTCTGGTACAGGAAAAGGTCCTGTTTAGCACTGATCAGCCATGCATTCTTATGGACCATTGACCTTTAAAAAAGACAAAATTGTGTTTTAGATGAATAGAGCATCTGAAATGGCTTTTTTTTTTTTATTGGCTGCCTAAAAGGAAGATTGTGAACTAACCTCCAATAATCTTTAGAACAGTTTAAATATCAGCTCCTTTTGATGATCAGAGAATGATATCAGTGGGGCAAAGTATTCTGATCTAAAAAGTGACAGTATGAGAATAATAATACCAATTTCACAGAGTACCGAGAGCATGAAATGAAATGATGAATGTGAAAGGGCTTGATATGGAGCTGTCCTATAGGAGATACTCAATGAATATTAGTTTTATTCCTTCCTAACTTAGAGAGAGAGAGACAGAGACAGAAAATACCCATACTTTGGACTGTGTAGCTGAGAGTAACATGTCACCATCATCAGAATGAAATCAACATTATTTAGACAATGTGTTTTTAAGGAAAATACCTGCCAAATTATATAGTGATAGGACATGAGGTAAGTCATACAGAAAGAAATTTAAAATTCTAATTTATCTCTCCATACCTCTATAAAATCTGTACCCTTCCATCATGAAATTCCTGAATGGCACAATGTATTTAATAAAATTGTGTACTATCTTAAGTTTACAGTGCTATGAGATTACTCATGAGGTAATTCCCAAAATTCTGACCATCATCACATTAAAATATTTACATTTTTCAAGATGAGTGCATAGGAATCAATTTTATCTACCCAAATAAAAGGGATCAAGTGGGTACACATGGTTTTATCGTTCTATTCTGTTCATGTATGTTTGAAATTTTTTTATACAAGGTTAAAGAAAGGAAGCAAGACAAGAGAGAGATAATACAAGATAAATTTGGTTCCTCCCATTTACTTACTTTCCTTTGTTAAATACTGAGAAACTAACATTCTGGGAACCTGTAACAAACAAACAAAAACAGACATTAATACAGGAATCTGCATGAATCACCTGGGCCAGGCCATGCTACCATTACCCCAAGGACTCCAGATATCATCAAGCCATGACCCAAACCCGTAATTTCCTCAATGGTGCCCAAAATAAACATATCGCATCTCTGCTCCATCACCAATAAAAGGAGAAATGTATTAGCGGGTGGCAGGTAAGAGTTTAGGCTTAAAGTTAGACCAACTGAGAAATCCTACTCCACTATTACTAGCTTCAACTTTATCACCTTTAAAGTGAAAATAATTCCACCAATCTCACAGGTTTATTGTGAGGATGATATTAGTTTATATTAAAACTTCTTTACATAGGGTTTTTGTTTTGTTTTTGTTTCTAGAAAGAAGGGAGATGAAGATAGCGATGGAAACATCAACAATGAGAGAGAATCACTGATTGACTGCCCCCTACTAGGGATCGAGTCGGCAACCTGGGCATGTGTCCTGACGGGGAATCGAATCATGACCTCCTGGTTCATAGGTCGATGATCAACCACTGAGCCACACCGACCGGGAATCTATATAGGGTTTGTAGGGAGTTCTCAACAATGGTAGTTACTATTATCATCCTCATGAGAACCAATGCTTGAAATGGTTTTTTTCCCCATATAGAGAAAGAAATGAATAACACTTTAAAGCCGATACTTCGCAAACATACCAATATAGTTGCCTTCCACACGGCACTGCAGAGTGCCAAGACCATGGTCTTCCTGAAGGGGGTAGCTAGGGAAAGAGCCAAACACCTGAGGTGACAATTCCCAGACAACTCAGTTCAGAAGTTCTAACTCTTTAGTCATAAAAGTAAAGCAATAATAATAATAACAGCAAACTAGCCAGAGAAAGCTGGTAGATATTAAAAGCATAACGAAGTCATTGGGACAGATGCTTAGGGCAGCACTAACTGGGTTGTCATCTCATTTGCCACCAGTCAAAAACACAGAGTGAGACATTTTACTTACTCCCTCCATTCAGTCCTGTCTTTCCAAAATCTCTTTTATGACAAGGATAGCAAAATTCTTATTTTAAAAAATCTATTAGCAGGAGTGAACTCAAAAAAGGACAATCCTGGGCAGACAAACTTAAGACACCAGGAAGAAACCACATTATAGAATTTGGCTCTACTAAATGCTAGTCCAAAAAGCTACGCCATAGAGTATAATTCTTGTGATGACCTCAAAGGGAGGTTAATCAATTTAGTCTAGAGCAGTGGTTCTCAACCTTCTGGCCCTTTAAATACAGTTCCTCATGCTGTGACCCAACCATAAAATTATTTTCGTTGCTACTTCATAACTGTAATGTTGCTACGGTTATGAATCATAATGTAAATATCTGATATGCAGGATGGTCTTAGGCGACCCCTGTGAAAGGGTCGTTCGACGGCCAAAGAGGTCGCGACCCACAGGTTGAGAACCGCTGGTCTAGAGTAAAGTGAAAATCCAGCAAAAATGTTGGTTATCTGGACTGTAAGTATGTAGACACACACTTTAAAAAAAGTCATTGAAATAAATAAATATATATAGTAGTTGCTTTCTTTAGCTAGTCATTACAGTATAGTGGTTAAGAGCACGAACTCTAGAGGCTGGTTAGCCAGCCAGAGTTCAAATCCTACCTTTGGCACTTTCTCTTTGTGAGACATTGGGCAAGTTACTTAACCTCCCTGTGCCTCAGTTTCCTTAGCTATCAAGTGAGACTAATAACTATATTTACTCACGAGGTTACTGAGTGGCTTAAACATAAAGCATTGGAGCAGGGCATGGCCTAGAGTAAGCACTACAAAGAGTAGCTATTGTTTTCAAGAAAGGTTTCAGAATCACTTCAATTTTCATTTTGAATTAATTACTAAAGAGTCTAAAGACAAAGCATTCCACAATTATGGTCATTTGTATTTAAAAATAGTTGTGTGTGTGTGTGTGTGTGTGTGTGTGTGTGTGTGTTCTACCCAGGTGGAAGAACCTAAAAGCATATATACTGGCAAGAAAAACACTCACCGGCTTCCAGTCTGCCTATTTACAAGAGAGCAAGGAGTGACCCAGTAGTCTCCTTGAGCTTCCAAGATCAATGGGCTGGAAAAAAACGGGGGTTGAGGGCAGACAAGAGACAACAGTATGCAATGCTTCCAGCAAGCATTCCAGGCAAAACTCAGACAAAACATTGTTGTGAACATTCTCCTCTGCATTTATGGAGTATTACTGCAGGTGGGTGAAGTCTGTCCCCTGAGGACATGTTGAACCAAGTTCTCAGCCTGAAGGTAGGGGTGCACAACACTGTCTCATGGTTCATCCTCTCACACTGCAGAGGGAGCATTTCTTCTCTCCCGAAAAAGCTTCATCATCTCCACATATGCTACAGTGGGTCTACACAAAGCTACAGAGGACTGTATGCCTTTGCTCCCTCTTTCAAAGATTGCTTCCCAGACCAAGGCTAAAATGGAGCCAAGTAGTGAATAAGGCACATTGCCAATGGTGTGCTTTGGGCTTCTATCTTCCACAGGAAAATTAATTTCCTTTCAAGACAAGTTGACCATTACTGAATGCCAGAAATGTAAATCTTGAGAGTACTTGAGTCCCGTTCTCTTCGACTAGGGAAGAATCAAAGAGAGGAAGCGGAACAGAGGAGGATGGCCCACCCCGTCCAGGGGGTGAAGGAAAAGTTAGACACAGTATACAGAATCGACTCAGCCGAGCATATAGTAAGATTATGTGCCTTCTACTTTGTAAACTCTCACTGTAATTGCTTCATAGGTTAAATAACCACCTTCAACACTCTCTTCTTATTCTCCCCTCTTTCTGGTATGGATTATTTAGTAGTATCACATTCCATTTTTTAAAAACTTCCAATAGAAACAGTCATGTTGACATCCTAATCACTCCCAGAAAACATTAAAGACTCAATGGCTTGCAGTACCTTCTTCCGTATTTCCTCTGATCACACTAATAGAATTTCTAAATGCACAAATGGAGAGCAACCAAGCAAGGAAGTTAATGGTCTTTTGGGTTCACACATCATTTTATAAAGAATTTAGTTCATCCTGAGGAACAAAACGGGGAAGGGGAAGAATGGAAAAAGAAAATCCACAGATGCAATTACAGTATAATTCACACTGAGCCCAGAGTGACTAGTTGTCAGTAAATAAATGGACAAACTTAATCGACCAGTCGCAATTACATTAGCAAAGTTTGCTGAAGCCCAGCTCACCAGGGACCATAAACTGCAAAGAGGGAAAATAGTAATTCTGTGCCAACTGCTTACAATTTATTGCTATCAGGGAAGCCGGCCCCAGGAAGCAATACAGCATATTTGTAACTAGTCGTACGTCAAACAAACACACGCTTACCTATCAATGTACTCAGCATTAAAATCAAAGGTTTCCAACCGTCCGGTGATAATCCAGCCATGCACATGTATTAGTTGTCCTGTTTAGTAGAGAAGATTTTTAAAAATTGGATATACTTAGCTCAAACTCTAAAAGAATAACATAAACTGTATTTTTTATACATTTCAATATGGCCAAGTTGGTCATCATTCAGAATATTTACTTCTTTATAAACTGTACAACAGGAAAGGATCATGATCCTTTGATTGATATTACTGATTAGAAAGGCTAAAATAACCACGGATTGCAATTATAGTTTAATGGTCTATGTATCCTGCATAGAAGGAATGGTGGGCCTTCCTCACAGTCCCATGAAGCATGAAGCTTTAAGAGGAGCAGCCGGTTTCCGTACACAGCTCCTTTCTACTTGCTTGCCTGTGTGTAGGCCATCCACCCAATGTGGGATTGAAGAACAGCATGCCTCGGGCTGCTCCATGCTTCATGAGACTTTCCTCTGGACACTTGCTAATAAGAACTCCTGTGATATGAGGAGGCTCCTATCACCTGGATGGGTACTCAGAGATACTAAACTTTTTTTTCATATCTCAGAGTACAAAAGATAAATATCATGTTTGACCCAAATTGACAGGAACTAAAAGAAAGGGCATGAGATGGCAGCAGAATTATGGACAGTCACATGTCTTGTTCATTTCATTAATGTGCTCATGTTCAAGTAGGGTAATTTGGGGATCCACAAACAGCTGGTGTGTGCCTTGCCTGCTGAAACATGGGTGACGTCTGCCAGGTTCCCTCTATGTGACTTGCAGGGTTTTCCATTGGGTATTAAGTTTTTTCTTAATACTCCCCTCTGTTGAGTTCATAAGATGAATGAAGATACAGGCATCAGCGGTCTCCTTTCAGCAAGGCACACTTCAGTACAACTCCTAGCCCCTCTGCTTCTAGGAGTAGGGGAAGAAATCTAAAGTAGCCCCTTCTCAGAAAGAGCTCGGGGGCCCTACATGAGCTGGTCACTTCCATAGCTGAAAAACAGCTAAACTCAGTTCTGTGGACCTGCAGGAGGCAACTTTTAAGCAAATACATCACAGCGAGGTTATGATGTTAAATAAAGATCACCATGCAACCCCCAACCTGGAAGAATGTGCCTTTCAAAAAATTACAGAATTTAACCATCGATGCTGTCATCTTTCATCATCACCTACAATGTTTACACATGAGAGACATGTTGGATCGGGAGGTAAAACTTCTAAAATAGAAAAGAGAAGGGCACCTATGGGGTTCATGAGGTCACTGAATTCAGAGGATTTCAGTGGCCTTGAAAGAACATTACCATGTAATTGTCACCTTCACAGTAAGTAAATGACTGTACTGAAACAATGAGAACCTTCCAGGAAGTATTACAGCCACTTCACAGGTGAATGGGTAGAAAGAGAGGAAACCTAATGACTTAGGCAAAGGTCAGAGAGTTGGCAAAAGCCTATTGTCTGAAGGTCTCTGCTACTGCCAACAACTGGCAAAATAATTCTCCTTCATTTCAGTAGGGCTCAATTACCGATGTCCTGACTTTGGTGGACATGATTTCTAGCTTTGATGAGCATAATTTTAAAAACTACTAACAGGCTATAGAAGTTAAGAATTCTTGTGAGTTTCTGTTTTGTTTCTAAACAGAGAGAGAAAGACCAACAGAATCTGACAAATGGCTAAGCCAGACTGTGAGGCTGGAGGATTCTGCGTCACAGTGAACGACTGTTAACCACATATAGAAATTCAACTGCTCATAAAACATCGACTCTCCTGTCCCCACCACCTCCCCCATCTCCCTGGCTGCTACTCTGGGCAGCCTTCCCAAATGAAATGAGAGTAATCGTGTGGAAAGTGATTTCAAAGATGCAGCCGGGTGGATCCTGCCCAGAGGGACCACTCCAAGCAGGTCAGTCACCAATTGTTCCCCCAGAAGGTGGAGGAGACAGTGTGTGGAAGTCGAACTCAGTGGGAGAAATGGGCTTGACAGATCTGGTACCAGCTGACATCCCATTTCACACTTCTAAGGGCTGGCTCCTTCCTCATGCCTCACCCTAACAAGACTTCTTCTGCCATCTAAACAGGCCTTTCTAAACCCAGAGCAACAGGAATCCAAATGTCTGCATGTGATTTTCATAGACCACATCTCTTTTTAATAAAACATTATCATGTGCTGATTATTCAGACAAATGGAAATAAACAAATCTGTGAATAAACTGCATTAATAAGGTGAAGCTGAAACTGTGCCTATATATACACACACAGATGTACAAACACTTTTTAGTAACTCAGATGCTCATTTTGGCATTCTTGAGCAGTCAAGCCATTCAAAACAACCAGTTAGTTTATGCATTTAGGCACAACCACACATAAAAATTTGGCAACTTGTATTCCCATCTGGAAACCCTGAACAAATTTAAAAAACCTAAAATACATGTAAGGCTTTGCCAAGAATCAAACAGCAAATTATATATAATCCTAGCTATGTTTACGACTTCGTCTGAAAGCAGGTTTAGCGGGTCCTGAATCTCCTGGTTGCAATCACGTCTTCAATGTTAATCCCCCAGCTTTCTCGCCTTCTCTCCTAGCCCCTTGGCCTTTGCATATCTGTGAGCTAACTCATGCACAAACCCCCAGGATGAGGGATCAGGGTTAATGATCTTCACGTGGCACCCAACATTGCTCAACACAGGACAAAATGTTGGGCATATGGGCCCAGTCTGGTTTCTGACTATCTAGGTTCCGATCTCAGCTGTACACTTATTAGCGGGATGACTTTAGGCAAGTGACTTAACCTCTTGGTATCTATTTCCTCATTTGAAAAATGGGAATAACAACAGTTCCTACAGCATCAGGTTCTTGTGAGGATATAATAATGTAATATATGCCAAAAGCTTGAACAGAACCTGGTTCACAGTACGTTTCAATAAAGCTTTGCTATTATGTGGCGAGTTACAAAGTCACAGCAATGAAGATTTCCATTTCCTCCATTCTCTGGCAGCACCTGGTTTGATTTTGCTGCCTCTCTTTTCGTGTTGGGATTCCTTTCGTTATCAGTGAACTAATAGAGCAAAAGTGCCCAGAGGTGAAAACAAACCAGGTTAAAAATAAACCAGAGACCAACACTTATTTTCAAAACAGCATCACAGAAGAAGCTGGAATTTCCCATTTAGGGAGACCACCCACCTGGATAGAGGAATTTGCAACAGGTATTGGCAAAGGGATTCACAAGTATTCCTGTTTTAATAGGAGATGTCTTACCTGGAACTCCGCTTGGTGGACTCACTTGGTAAACAATGGGTGTCTGTGCCCTGGAAAACTGTTCAGAAAATGTTATCACAAGTGAGCAATTCATTAGAATCTCACCACCACAAGCACAAGTCATTCCTCACAGAGCGTCCAGCTGAGGTAGTAAATGGTATTTTTCCTCAAACCACCTTAAATCTAGCTCTTTTTATCTTTGTAATATTTCTGTAAAACGGGAGTGGCAGATATCATTACAGCTCTTCCATGGATGAGGTAAAGGAATTCAATAAAAGTCATATAAGAGCGCACCTTTGTACCATGTTGCCCAAACTTTGGCAAGAGTGTTTCTACCTGCCAGACTCAGGAGCATGTTCTACCAGAAGGGAAGGTAGGCAGCCCACACTTTTAAATACCAACCTTTTCATTCCATTATTGTAACTTGGTATCTTGGAGCCTTGAAAGGTTTTGTGTGTTTTTTCCTACACAATAATTTGTTTATTTAAGTGGAAAGAATTGCAACTTAAACTATTACCAGCCAGCATTATGATAGGGAATTAGCAAACTAGGAACAATTGGAAGCTGGAGGTGCACACGAGCAAGGTAGTTACTGGGAACATGGAAGGTGCCTGTTGGGAGGAAAACGGCTCAACTGATTCAAGGAATGGGAAGCAACATTACTCTTCAAGGAGGAAAAAGCACGGATGGAGAGGTGGGAGCCTGTGAAAGCCCCGTACCTGGCAGTGCCTCCAAAGCACTTCATCTGCTTACCATAAACCTCACACATGAGGTACAATGCCTGGCTCAGTCACTGTCGTATTCCTGTGCACAGCCTGGTAGGTAGAAGATGTTCAAATTTTTGTGAGTGAATGGAGAGGCCCCATCTGAGATGATGGATATACTGTCTAAGCCAGTGGTTCTCAACCTTCCTAATGCCGTGACCCTTTAATACAGTTCCTCATGTTGTGGTGACCCCCAATTTCATTGTTACAAATTGAACATAATTAAAGCATAGTGATTAATCACAAAAACAATATGTAATTATACATGTGTTTTCCAATGGTCTTAGGCGACCCCTGTAAAAGGGTCGTTTGCCCCCCAAAGCGGTCGCGACCCACAGATTGAGAACCGCTGGAAGCAGAGCGAATGAGACAATTCCAGGAGTTCTAGCTTGCCTATAGGCATCTGACTTAGTCCCAGATCAACTTGTTTCACAGTCAGGGCCAGTGATAAGAAGTAAAGCATTAAGAATGGACTGACCAGGCCAAGGTGTGACGATGAGACTCTCCCAGAATGAGACCAGATCTCCCAAACTCCTCTATCTGCCTAAACCACCAGGATTGCTCCCCACAATCTGCAGTGCTTCCCTGCTTTCCCTTTGCAAAACAAAGACAGCAAATTGTTTTGCTTGGAGTGCTTCCAGCACCCCAGGAGTCCACCTTCCCGAGGAGAATGTTACCAAAGAGTAATCCCTCATTAATCAACAGCCCTAATCAGACATCAAGAATCAACAGACACTTCCACAAAGCTGCTGAAGGCTTGGCAAGTGCAATTTTAGGTATTGTTCCACACAGCTGTGCCGTTTGCCATCAAGACTAATTTTCTCCCTTTCTAAAGGAAAGAGTTAGAAAATAGTTCACAGAAAATATGTAGAGTCAGGGGTCAAAATAAGAATGCAGTGACCTCACCGGTTGGGAGCTGGCTCCATCTCACCAAAGATAAAGATTAATGTTAATTCCACATACACCTGCCAAGCACATAATCCCCACCACCGCCTCCCAACCTCTTCCTGCACTCAGGCCTTCAACTCCCACCGGTTTTCCCTTCATACCATCGTCACTTCCATTGGGACTATATCATAGGAGCCTCATGAAATAGATGAATGGTCATTGTTCCTCACGGATGTTAGAAACTGAGGCAAATAGAACAACCAAGTCCAAATCAACTAAGGAAGCATAACTCTTGTTTTCCAACTTGAGATATTAAAATCTACTACTTAGACTATAAGCCTTCCACCAGAAGCTGGGGGAGGAGGGGGACGGGTAGAGCAATTCCTTCATCACCCCCTCTCAATTCCCCAGACACGATGGGGCAGGCTCAGATTTCAACCTCCAAAAACGCTTCACCTGTGATTCTCTCTGAGCTGACACAACATAAAATGGTACATTTCTAAGAGAAACAAGCCCCTGGTCACCCACCAAGCTAGAGACATGACAACGTGAAAAATTAATGAGCTTCCAAATCCAGCTGACCACATGCTGATCCTTGAGACTAAATCAGATCATCAGCGAGGTGGGGGACAGGGGAGGGAAAGGAAAAGCAGGGGATTAGAATGTCAAAGCCACAGCCACCAGCTGCTTGATAAACCTGTGAGTTGTTGAACCTGTCAGTGCCTACAGCAGGCTCTTTGGAGTGGACCGGCGAGGTAGGATTAATTTTTAATACTCACGGTTCCCCCAGTCCCAATCCCAAAACAAAAAGACCCCCGTGTTTTATTTAGCTCTCATTAATTGCATCCCCCGGTGAGTTTTCATCAACACGCCAAGCTGGTTGGACCACTGAAGGGCTTACTTTCTTCAATGTGCAATTTTAGGCACTGTTTCTCTTCTTTCCCCTTTTGCTTGTTTCCAAGCTTTAATAAGTAGGAAAACTACCAGCTGGGGTGAAAGCCCAAGCAGTATGGTGACTGAAGAGCACGCTCCGCCATCTCTTTTCTGTTAGAGTCACTAAGACAGTCTAGAGGTGATGGCGCGGGTCTTAATAAGAGGGAATGCTTTTTTCCTTTCTCTGCCTATGTGCAGAAGCAAAATTCTGGAAAGGAAGATTCTCTTGAAGTGAGAAACAAGTTGGTAAATGTGAATTGACAGCAAATTCCAAAATTGAAAAATGAATTGCCTATATCAAATGTGGATCACATTAGAGGAGAATTTAGAGGATGAAGTCTTGCACTAAAGGAGCACTGAGGAATGACTGAATTGTACTTTCATAAACAGAGGCTCCCAAAGAGGAGGACATGTCAAAGGAACACTGCCAAAGCTCTGCCTTTTATGAGAAGTCTGGGACCTATATTTCAGGGTCTATTTTGGTGTAAAACTAATCTGAAATGGACAGTACACTGAACCAAACAGAACATAAAGCCCCAGTGTGCATATTGAGTCTCTAAAATAAGTCAAGCATTAGTGCAAAAACTCTTTCTCTCTCTCTCTCTCTCTCTCTCTCTCTCTCTCTCTCTCTCTCTCTCTCCCTCCCTCCCTCCCTCCCTCCCTCCCTCCCTCCCTCCCTTCCTCCTCCCCTCTCCCCTTTTAACTTTGAGCTTGTAGAAGAAACTTTCACTCTAGGGTTAGAAAGAGTACAGAAATCAACCGTGAGGTAGAGAGGAAGGTAAAATTTGGGTTCCTGAGTTCCTTCACCATGCTGAGACCCAAAGTGTTGGGAGCTGTACAATGGAGTGCTGATGCACACTTGTGATTTTTGTGGCTCCTCTGAGCTTCAGTTTACACACGGATCAGAGTCAGATGCAGGTTCAAATCCTAGTTCTGCCATTCAATAGCTAGGCAAATTTTTTATGACATGGGCAAATTATTTAATCCCCCTAAGCCTCACGTTGCCCATCTATAAAATCAGGATAATAAATAGCCACCCCATAAAATTGTTGTGATCATTAAATTATCGTGCATAAAGATATACAGCACTCAATACTTATCTTTCATTAGTGTAGTCTCAGAAACCTCATAACTACCATCCACCTTTCCTCTTACCCTGGCAAAGCAGGCTCCCTGCCTCATTTATAACTTGCTTGTCAATAGCACAAGCACACCCTCAGACCAGGCAAACACTTCTCCATCCTTAGAACCCACCTTGAAAGAACAGCTGTCTGGCAGTCCTGCAGTTGGGCTGCCTACCACCTGTCCCCCAGAGCGCACTTCCAGGTGGTACATGCCCTCATGTGCTTGGGACAGCAGAGACCTGAGGACAGACAGTGGAAATCCTTGTGAATCAAACACTCTGAATTGTCAAAACTAGCAGCCCCACCTGACCACTTCAAATCTCCTCCCTGCCCCTGTGCAGCAGAGCTAACCTGAGAAAGCTAAAAGGCTAATTCCAATGTAACCCTGATATTTGGGCGGGCTAGCAATCTGAATCTGTGCCAGCAATCTAATGTACATTCTTGATAACCTATAATTAAGTCACCGCCCCTTTCCTCTACAAACTGGTCTTGCAAGACCTGTTACCTAAATGATCGCCTTTTACAGAGGCCATAAACCATGAACAGTACACAACCCCCAGAGGGGGTTATCAGCGCTGGCACCAGGCCAGGCCCTTAGATATGATCTCAAGACCCCCATCCCAACCCACAGGGCTTTTGGCAAAGCCCACAATAGGTCCAGAAGTCCCCATCCATATCTGGGGGACAAAGAAACCAAAAGGGGATAAAAGAAGGGCTTCCACCATATTGGTTTGTTCAGACTTTGGAGGCAACTCCCAACTCCTCTGAGACCGCCGGCAGAATAAAACTGTGTAACTCCATTTCTCTAAGTGTCGCTTGGGTTTCTTCGGTCTTCTACAATAAACCAAGGATTCCTGTATTCTATTTTTGACCTCCTATATCCACTCACCCACTAGACTCTAAAGGTTGAATCCTTCAGCAGAAGAGGTTATGATTTTTTAATTGAAAGTAACTTAAATTTTAAAAAAAGTCCTGAAAAGGTTGGAAGAGACATTGCTAGTTTCCATTTTTTTAAAAAAATGACAGTTCCAATTAGATGAAGAGATTATGTGTGTGAACACAGCAGGTTAAGGACAAAGTGGGGCTTGAATTCTAGGCTCTTTATGATAAAAGGCATTGATTATACCTTTTGCCAAAAAAATTATTGACTTCATAATCATCTAAGCATCCCATACACACTTCACATCTCCATCAGGAGAATCCCAGCCTGACAGACGTGGCTCAGTGGTTGAGCAACAAACTATGAACCAGGAGGTCATGGTTTGATTCCCGGTCAGAGCACATGCCCAGGGTCGAGGGCTTGATCTCTAGTGTAGGGCGTGCAGGAGGCAGCTGATCAATGATTCTCTCTCATCATTGATGTTTCTATCTCTCTCCCTCTCCTTCCTCTCTGAAATCAATAAAAATCTTTAAAAAGAGAGAATCCCAGACCTTCTCTCCTAATTTCATGAGTATCACAGCAATTTCTTTGCCTCTTTGAGGCTGCCATTTATGTTGATTTGTATAAGGGGAAATATGATGAATAAGAAGCTAGCTTTATGAAGTGCCTCCCTTGCAAACCTTCTCATCAAAAATCTTTTAGTATGACCTTAAATATTTAAATTTGCACTGCCCAATGTGTTGGCCACTAGGCACAAGTGTTTATTGAGCTCTTAAAATGTGGCTAATCCCAACTAAGATGTGCTCTATGTAAATTACACACTGGATTCTGAAGATTGAATATGCAAAAAAAAAGAATATACAGTATCTCATTAATAATTTATATATTGACTCATATGAAATGACAATTATTTTGGATATGTTGAGTTATTAAAATTCATTTTACTTGTTTCTTTTGACTTTTTTATGTGGCCACTAGAAAATCTTAAATTATATCTGTGTCTTATGTTACATTTTGATTAGGCAGTGCTGATTTAGATGTTATAATGCCTGTTTTGTGAGAGCAGATAAGTCTTTTCATGATAATGAGTGTGACAGTATTTCATTGATCACACAATATGTTTTTTACACTTGAATGGTAATTGAACTTGACAGTCATCTTCCAATGAATGAGTACATTGAAAAAAACTAGTACTTCTTTTTCTCTAAAAAGATGGTATAAAATGAATGGTACATTATTTTTATGTTAGGACTGACAAGATTAAACAAGTGAATCTTCTGAGCTTTGACTTATTTCACAGCAAGTTCTTGCAGGAATACACATGCTCAAATATATCAGAAAACCTATGGGAAATATAAAGCCCAGTGTTAAAACCAATAGTAGTGCTATAAGATTTCAGTTCAACAGACATCTATTAAGCATCTTCAACTTGTAAGGTATTGGGCTAAGCACCATAAGGATTCCAAAGTGGGGTTAAACACACCCCCTGTCCTCAAAGAACTTGATTCTATAAGGATGAATCAGACAAGTGGGCAACTGACATCAGTATCAGAGAAACATAGGGCTGAAGAAAGGGGCTACTAGGGCGACACATGCTATGCTTTTGTGTAAATTATAAAAATATCCCCCTTCACAAAAAGATTTACACACACACACACACCTTGTGGATGAATTACTAAAAGATGCTCCTTTCTCAAAGCTGTTGCAACCACAGCCTGGATCTCAGCCCTTAATTGTCCCCTTTTCAATGAAAGGAAAGATTACACTCAATTGGATGATCAGGGAAAAGGTGGCATTTGGAGTATGGTTGATTAGGATTTCAATAAGGAGAGATGGAAGAGGAGGAAGGAACACAAGATGAAAGGAAATGACCATGTTTTTTTCTCTCTACCAATGACCCACTTTTATGAAGCATCTCTAAGACATGAGAAGAGAAAGAATGAACTAGTATAAACTTCATAGGTCAACACAAACTTGAGTAGAACAATAGATTACCTGGAATGCTATACAAACTCAGCAAACACACTGAGAGGATTAAAGCAACTTTCCTTTCTAGCTGGTTTTGGGTTTATGAACAGTCATTAAAATTATGCCTATTTCAAAAGACGGATTCTTTAGACAGCAAAATGGAACCACTTATTGAAATCCTACTAGTAATAACTATAGAGCTTCTTGCAAAAAAAAATAATAATTTAAATAGCTGGAAACCCAATCTAGCTCCTTATAAATATCGCAAAATTCTCCACCATATTCTCACCCTCCTTTAAGCCTTGATAAGGACCTTTTAGGAAGCATATTCACATAGAACATTTTAAAAGACTATAGCAAATAATTGCAGCCACAGCAGGAGTGGCTCTCATTTGCCGCCAAAATACTACAGAAATCAGCAAAGCACTTGTCCTGTCTGATCTTATTTCGGGGAGTTATACCTGGTCTTGCACATCACCACCGGCAAATCCAAGAAGACAGGGGAGACATCACAGGGGATGCTGGGCAGTGCAGGCACAGCCACATTCACCAGGTGTATTTCCAGCTGAGAACCATTGGTGGGGTAAAGGAGACTGGACTCCAAATCTAAGCATAAGGAAAAGAGGAATCTCAGGCTGAACAGAGTCATAACCCGCACAGGAGAATATAAAAACATGGCCACAGGGGGGCAATGGGAGACACTGAGTTCGCCTAAGGATTAAATCAATGCTCCTCATTCCCAAGGCATTTATGACTGCTATGTAAATGAGTGTTCATTTGTAAATTTATATAAAATGTTTTATCTCTTCAAGCTGATCCACCTAAACCAGGAAAGAATATTTCAACCCTCAAAATTACTCTCTACTGTGGAAGGGATGGATACATAAGCCATGGTTAGAAGCTCCCATGTATTGAATGACCTACAAGGAAGATAACCAAGATTCTGGGGGGACACATTGCCAAGTACTATGTATGTCAAGTGCTTCCATACCTCACTGAGGGTCCCTCGAGTCCCATCCACCCAACAGGTGGGATGAGAAAGTGGACATGGGCTGGTATGGCTCCATGGTTCAGCGTCAACCTATGAACCAGGAGATCATGGTTCCATTCCCGGGCAAGGCACATGCTCAGGTTGGGTGCAGAAGGCAACGGATTGATGATTCTCTCTCATTGATGTTTCTAACTCTTTCTCCCCCTCCCTCTCCCTTCCTCTCTGAAATCAATAAAAATATTAAATTAAAAAAATAAAAGAAAGTGGACACAGCTTATAAGGAGCTCTGCTTCTGGGACATTAGCACGTGAGCATCTGGAAACACAGAAGCTGGTCAGTTGGACCATCTCCCTTCAGGCCCTTTCACACCTGTCCTTAGACAAGGAAAAACACCACAGACTCATATTCTTTAGAATTCTTTAGATTAATAATTAAGAAACTTGTATTTGGTAAGACACAAACCTACCATCAAAAATGACTGTGATCCATGTTCCTCCTGCAATGCTACCTTCTTCAGGTTCAATGTGGAAACTCAGGCAAGGCACTATAAATAAGTGAGAAAAACACTGCTTTTGAAGGTCAGATTCAATCCACCAGCTTCCCCGGTGTTATGAAGCAAAATTGAACATTCATCAGAATCTCCAAAAGGGCTTGACAAAGCAGAGATTGCTGGGCCCCACCCTAGAGTTTCTGATTCAGTATGTTCGGGACAGGGCCCAAGATTTTACATTGCTGACCCGGTGCTGTTGGTCTAGGGACCACACCTTCAGAACTCCCATTTGAAGGAAAGTTCTGACTGATTCTCTCATCTTAGGCAACCAAAAACCCAGTGTTCATCAGAACAATCCTGAATTTCTGCTTCCTCTGGAAAGAGACTCAAGGTCACCTTTAGTACCTAATTCAACCCATAATAGCTCTTATCTCTCTTTCTCACTCTTTAATAAGGCAGTTGTATTTAAATGCAAAGTCACCACTTATTTCTTGTATTTCCACTTCCCAGAGAAGAGGAGAAACTTCAAGATGCTGTCCTAATTTGAATCCACCTGCTCAGTATCCACCCTCTGCTTTCCCCCTAGTTTTGAATACATGATCCGAATGACTCTCCAAATAAAAATTCTCTAGATTTTTGCCTTACCTGTACAGAAAAGGACTGAAGCATGGATCACTGCTGAATTTCCTTAAAATAAGATTAAAAAAAAAAAAAACACTATACACTTCACATGCTAGGCTAGATTGGGTTCTCCCACAGAAACCTTTGGCTGAACATGACCTTATTAATCCCTCATCTTTGAAAATGCTCCTGAACATTCTTTGGCCAAGTAAAGCCAATTCAAGGAAGCCACAAAAAGCAGTCAGCTACTTGGTGAGGTCAATAGGAAAAGTGTTATCTACAGAACACTTCAGTTTCTCTATCAAGAACATTAAATGATAATCCAGGTCTCCCTAACGCTGGCTAGCCTAGGGCTTCCATGTACAGGTTTACAGATGGTACACTGTACAACCAAGGGTGATGAAATCATTCACATCTAAACAGTCATTCATCGCAGCCCCGGGAAGACCAGTCCATGCTTACACCTCCAAGGTGCATTAGATAGTTCTACCTAAAGAAAACCAAAAACAAATGCCATAAAATGACACAGGATAATCAGATTCACAGAGACAGAGACGTAATCTGAAAAAAGGAGATTTTAATACAAGTAGTCATTAATCACTAAGACAAGAGAAGTTACTCCCTTTGGGAAGATAAAACAATAAAACCTAAAAAAGAATTACATCATCTGACCCAAAAAGCAATTATAAAAGGAAAGTTATAATTAAAAGCTCTAGACTATCAAAGCAACCTACACTGGTCATTAAAAATTGATGTATATATTCATAACTATTTAATATATAACCTCAACTACTAAGCAGAAAAAAAATTATTATTAAGCAGAGAAAATTTAAACCCAGAGCAGATACTTCAACACTTCCCCCCAATAATATTTAAGTATCCTTAAACTAGTTCTGAAGGTAATCTGTCATGTTCTATCTATTAATTCCTTCAAAACACATCCTACTTACCTGCCAAAAGTAGCATTTCAATACTTCTCAGAGAGATCAGCCAAGCAATCATCTCATCCATTTAAGTCAATCCTCTCAAAGTTGCTCAGACACAGAAAAGCATTTTCAGTTTTGATTGGAGCAGCATAGCTTTTGCGCTCTATAAAAAATAAAATTAAAAATTACTGTATTATTTTGCTTAAAAACTGTTACTGCGCTATGTTAAAAGTTGGGAAATTAAAGAAGTGATACCAATATAACCACAGAATACTCAAAGGGATCCACCATCTTCTGAAACTGTGGTGAAAAAGATAATCTATGAACTTTTTTTTTTTTTTAATATATTTTATTGATTTTTTTACAGAGAGGAAGGGAGAGGGATAGAGAGTTAGAAACATTGATGAGAGAGAAACATTGATCAGCTGCCTCCTGCATACCCCCTACTAGGGATGTGACTGCAACCTAGGTACATGCCCTTGACCAGGATCAAACCTGGGACCCTTGAGTCCGTAGGCCGACACTCTATCCACTGAGCCAAACAGGTAGGGCATCTATGAGCTTTATATAAAATCATCACTATTGCACCCATCCCCTTATCCCACCAACTTACTGTATGCATGTTTTGAGTTGGATAAATAATAACATCTCTGATTAACTCATTATTATACAAAAGCTTAATTTTGAAAAATAAATTCTAGATATCTATTATATCTAGATGTAAATAAATACTAGTTAATGGTGGTTTGGGGAGAGGGTTTTGTTTGTTTTGTTTGTTTGTTTGCTTGTCAGTCCTCTAGAAAAATATCAACCCTAAAAAGTGAAGACTTTAGCAAAGTAAATGTTAAGTATGGTAATGGGTTGAAAAATGGTACTAATGGGAATTGAGGGAAAATTGTGTTATCCTCACAGTAGAAGAGTAAGGGAGGAAAGAAACAGAGTAAGGAAAAGCTGGACCCTCTGCACCTCATCCCACAATGCCCAGTGTGCCAGACCTACCTTCCTTAAACACTGTCTTCTTGTGCTCTTCTTCTGCCTTGTGGATGAAAAGGGGCTAGCCTGACTAACTTAGGGAAGGCCTGTGTGGTGGCCTTGCAAACTCATAAACCTAAAGTAACCACAAAGGATGGTCTGAAATTACAGTAACACCTTCCCATTAAAAAGCAGTTTATAGTGGGTAGTCATATCCTAGGTCGGTATCTTCTCCAACAAAGATCAAACTTTGATCTTTACTGAGCCTACTGTCCTTTTGTATTCTTGTGAAATGTCAGGGTAACTTGTAACTTCCCTTTTTCCAGACCTCTCGGGGCACAACCTAATGTGCCAGGCAGAGACCACAAATTCCTTCATTATTATTGTTATCACCTTAATTGTTGACTGTTAACTATCCTGTACCCTCCTATGGGAAAAAAGTATGTGTCTATCATATTTTTTATCCAATCCCAGAAGTTCCCCACTCTGCTCCCACTTCCCTTTGCTTTCTTCCGCCTCCTTAATCTATCACCAATAGATTTCAAGTAACCCACTTAAGTCTCCTCCTTTGATTGTAATGCATAAAACAAGGCAAAAACTGCCATTCTTTGGAGCACTATCTCAATACCTTTGGATTCTGCATTTACGATTCTGCCTCCCGGCAATTGTCGACCTTTTGGCTCAAATAAACTCACAAAAATTCTTTACAGGTTTGAATGTTTTTTACTAATAGCTTAAAGCTTTTTAATTCAATGCAAAACCTCCATCACTGGTAAAATGATGGTAAGAATACTCCTTAGGATTTGTTTCAAGAATAACTGAAGTGATATTTACATAAAGAAATTAACACAGGGCCTGGCACAAAGGGGCAGCCCAACAAGTTAGCTTTCCTTTCACGGGCTTTGTACTTCCATTGGAAAGCCCTCTCTCGGACCTTTCAGTGCCTTCCCAACTGACCCTCGCGTGGCTCCCCAGTATGAACCCTGCACTGCAGCCAGGCAGTTCTCCCACCGCCTCTCAGACAGGCCTTCCACGTGTCAGCCTCCGCCTTGGCTCCCACTAGTTGCTTCCTAGATTCCCCAAACTCCTGCACAGCCCAGTTTAGGAGCCTCATTGTCCACAGAACCCATCCCTGGTGTTGGGTCATAAACTGAGGCCCAAACCCAGAGGGCAAGGAGAGATGGAAGAAAGACAGAGCACTCCAAATTGGTAGGCGGCAGGTTTAGTCAGCAAGGGGACTTACATACAGGCTTGTCTTGGTGGCAGCAAGATGAGTAGAGTTGTCTGCACCCACCCACGAGAATCTTAAAAGTTTATATAGAGACCTTAACTGGGTTCAGTCACATGTACCATCCAGATGGTTTCAACATCATCTTACTTTCTGAAGGCTGTGTCCCTAAGAATTATTTTTGCCTCCTCTACAGATTTCCAGGGTATGACAGGCCTACGGAGATTACCCTCATTGCCTGCTCTGTAGGGCAAGAATAATCCAATCTATAAGGAAGTGGGATCCTTGAACTCCACCTCCTTCTCCACCGTGCAGACTCTGCCAGAGGGCGGGGTATGTGGTGATGTTTCTTTCTTTCTTTCTTTTTTCTTTTCTTTTCTTTTTTTTTTTTTTTTTTGCCTCCTGCCAGATCAGAAAAATGCCACCATCACCACCACCCAACCGCCAGTCTTTAGCTGCACTAATCACACCTGAATAGTTTCCTTGGGCTTTTACTGGAACTTGGTAGCTCAGCAGCATATACTAGTATTCTCTCATCACGCACATTTCCTCAGTTGGGGGCTGCCCACTTGACTTAGGCTGTTGTTGCTGTGCTTTTGCTTCCCTCAGTACTAGACAGCATGAGGCATTTCCTCCCTTTCACTGTCAATCACCACAACATACTCCCCTTCCTTCCCCTCACTTTCCCAGGGATTCTGCATCTTAGCGTCCCAATCGGGCTTTGTCACACAGTTCAGATCTTCAGGCAGCCTGGTCGCCCTAGCTTTGCAAGACAGCATGCTGAGCTCTCCAACTTATCCTGCTCGGATGCCTTGTCTGCTAGCCCCAGTGTGGACAACCGCAAGTCCTTCTCTAACCTCAGCTCTCCTTCCTACTTTCTAACTTGAGTTTCAGCCTCTAGATGGACATCAGTGCCCAACAATACATTCCAAGGACAGCAGAGGTTGAAAAGCCTCTGATTGCCAGGTCCAACGAGGTGGTCAGCCTGCAGTCACATCCTCCCCAGCACCCAGCCATTCCAGCTCTCCTTGCCCTTTCCTCCCTGAACCTCTAGCTTGTGCCTGTGCAACCCGGACCAGATGGTGCAGGGCCACACATACATGCTTCTTCTTGTAGCCCGTCCATTCCTCTGCAAGGAATTGTATTTCCACAACCCTCTTAGTGCCAAGGCCCCACACAGCACTCAGCCAATACCAACTGATGAATACACATTTAAATAGTAGCCTGGGTTCACCTAATCTGAAAGAATTTACACATACACGGGATGGGCAGAACTCACGAAGCCTGGCTGAAAAGCCAGATGCCTTAGATAACACCCTGATGCCTGCTCTGGAAAGGCTGCTAAGCGACTCCCTGGCACCCCCAAGTCAGAGGGCATGAATATAATACTATGAAAAATACTGGCTCTAGCCCTAGCTGGTTTGGCTTAGTGGATAGAGTATCGGCCTGCGGACTAAAAGGTCCCGGGTTCGATTCCGGTCAAGGGCACATGCCCGGGTTGTGGGCTCGGTCCCCGGTTGGGGGTGTGCAGGAGGCAGCCGACCAATGATTCTCATCATTGATGTTTCTATTTCTCTATCCCTCTCCTTTCCTCTCTGAAATCAATAAAAATATATTTTAAAAAAATACTGGCTCTAAAACTTTCTGAAAGTTTAAAAATTAACAGAATTAAATACATATACACGTCACTAAAGATACATTTAATTTTTAAGAAAACACTAAGACTAGCAAAAATAGTTACTCCATTTCAGAAAATATAAAAACCACAATAAATGCCCAGAAAACATATTTGGAAAATAAAATCTTAGGATTAACTTATAGATATGTCCTGATTAAGATAATCCAATACCATATAAAATCATCTATATTTAATTCAAATCCACAAACTTTTATTATATGCCTAACAGACCCTGGGCACTGTGCTAGGAGCTGGAAAAACAGACAAAAAAAACTGATTTAGAAACAAAAACAAAACAGCTGTTCCTTTAAATTGCAATAGTCCCTAAATACTTACATCCATTTGGAATGGAATTCATTTTTAAAACAATGAATTTTAAGAAAGACCCCTACTGCATAGAGGAAGGTACTCAGTAGTACTTGCTACTTAGTCCCAAAGCACAGGATCTAACTTACTTGTTCCACCCAACAGAATATCCCCAACACAGGAGTCTATTTTCACTCTGGCTGTACAAATTTAACATGTCATTTCAGCAATTGCTCCCAAGCTTAGAACAATGGAAGTAGATATTCACACACTGGTTTTCTTAAAGCCTTATGTTCAGATTTGCATCTTTTCCTCTTGAATAGAGCAAATCAATAATGAACGCAATTTTTCTTAATATGGTTAATCCACAAGTTCTTCCTAAGGATAAATTCAGCCTCCACTTAAATTCTTTTAACCAGGAAATTTTCAACCAGAGGACAGCCGTGTGCATTTGGTCTAATATTCTCTCTCTCTTCTCTCTCGTCTCCATTTTCTTCATCCTCTTTTCCTCCCTCCCCTTATAGTCTTTCTTTGGGAACTTTGCAAAACGGAGCTGCAAGGTTACTGCTACAGATGCCCATTTCCTTTTGTTCCCCACGACATTGGCAAGAGAGGCAAGACTTAGAAAACAGAGAGCGGAGACATTTTTGATCAAACAGTACCTTTTTTCAGTTTCTTTCTCGTTGTGACTCAAGGGAGAAATTATCTTTCTTCTCCAAATGATCTTATTCCTCTCTGCCAAGAAACGGTGGCCTTGTTATCTGGTTAGAGCCCAGCCCGCAGCTACCGTGCAGGTAACTCACTCATGCTGGACTGTAACTCACCTAACTTGTTTGTCCTGGCCAAACGTGCGCCAAAGTAAAAGTTCAGAGCCAACTCTAGGGCAAGTTTAATGATTAACACAAACTATTTAGGATTTTTCCTCAGGTTTTTTTACTAATGACCAAACAAAGGATGTCTTACATTTTTCTCCACTTACTGCATGTGCCACAGACAAGAATTTTAAGTAAAAGTCCAGCCAGTAACACAAACAGGCATTCCTGAGGACCAGCAGCTTTGGGATTTGGGGGGTGGGTAGTATGTGAATGCACCTCACAGGTCTCCAATTATGGGAAGAATAATTGACTAAGGGCCTAGCTGCTGTACTCTGAAATTCATCACCACATGTGGACCAAGCCCACACTTCTACAGGCTGCTCCCAACCAAAGATTGAAGATGGCAGGGCCAGGGCAGTTTCATCCAGAGGAGACACAGGACTCTTCTGACCGTGGCTTCAGCTTAAAGGCTCCCTGACAACCTTATGAACCTTCCTCAGAACTGCATGGCAGGCCAAGATGTGTCTATCCCTCTCTCCTTCATTCAGGGTCAGTCTGATGGCTCTCTCAACCTTCCCAACTTCATCCCCCGCTTCTCTTTTAGGCACTTCCACTAATAAATCCTTGCACTTTTAATCCTGTCTTAGCATCTGCTTCTTAGATGACTCAGACTAGCACAAGTACATTGGAAGAGAACACTACTGGAAGGGCTATGGAGTTTTATTGATTTTTTTAGAGAGAGGAAGGAAGAGAGATAGAGAGATAGAGAGATGAAAACATCTATGAGAGACAAACATCAACTGGCTGCCTCCTGCTTGCCCCTTACTAGGGATTAAGCCCAAAACCTGGGAGTGTGCCCTGATCGAGAATCAGACCGGGAACCTCTTGGTTGACGGGTCGATGTTCAACCATTGAGGCACACTGGCTGGGCAGGACTATGGACTTTTTTATCAGTGGCCCCATGAGTAGAAGCTTTAATGAAGATCCTTTAGATAGCTTTGCAGGTCATGGATATTAAACAAAGGAAGCCAGAATAGAAGAGGAAGAACAGAATCTAAGGAACTCTCTGAAATCAGTGTGCTTAACATCTTCTATTTGACCCTCCAGACCTACTCTCTACTCTTCTGCACTCTGCTGTGTGCCCTGGAATGGTGACCTGTGTAGACTATACCAGTGAGCTTCCTTGCCCATAGGCCTCTGGTTGGTTTCACAAATAGCAGACACTACCAGGTGCTCAGGAGGTGGTGCAGAGGGGCAAAATGTGATTTGGATATTTTTCCCATGGTTTCAACCCTACTCATCTCAGCTTCTCACACGGGACCCTTTCCATATAGCACACTCTCTTGCTCTCTCCCTCTCTTGCTCTCTCTACAAGTTCTGGTAACCTTCCTCTCTCTGCTCCTTCATGCCCACAGGTAACAGCTCCTGTTGCTGCTAGTTTGCATGTACTGCACTATCACTTATTGGCCCCTGGGTGGTTCAGGTAAAATAATTTACAAACCCCAAGTGCTTGGAAGCAACATTGAACTACAGCTAGTTCCTCATTTGGATGAGCAGAGCTCATTATATAGTCTAGCGGCATATGGGGCTCTATGCCTCAATCATCCTGAAGACATCATTGAATTGCAACATTCAGCATAGCTGGGTTCACACCAAAACACAGAGTCAAGAAAACAGTGAAATTAAGCTCATATTTAACTGTAAGGTAACCAACTGTCCCAGTCTACCCTGACTAGAGCTTTCCCAGGACATAGGACTTTCAGTGCTAAAACAGGACAAGTTCCAGGTAAACCAGAATAGTTGATCACCCTACATCTAAGAAAACAGGGGAATGTGTGTAATGCACCTTAGATAGATCTATCTCATTCCAGAAAGTTTAAAACATTTTCTAAAACTCCAAGGCAGTAGACTTCAGTTGCTCATAAAATTCACGTACGTGGAATAATGATTTCTGCCATGTCAGATAAAATAGATGTTGCAATGTCCAGTGTATTCCGACCACAGAAACATCCTTTTCTTCGAATTTGGAGCAACTGTAAGAGATGTGGGCATAATAGCATAAGTTGGTTTTTGAGTTACAATACAGCTCCTTCTCCCAGGGTTCAGCAGAATTTAAAATAAATCACACCAGCAACAACACAAACGCAATCAATTTCTTTCTACTTTGATACCACGTTACTATCTGAGTCCAGGAGCCGAGCTGAGATTTCACATTTAGTTTTAAAATTATGAGTGATATTGAAGTCCCACATTTCCACAGCCTGGTAGAATGCTTGCTTGAGCCACAGAATGTTGTGATCCTATCAAGTTCTGTATCTTAGAAGAAATTGTTTCAAAAATGAAAGAAACGTTTGCCCCTTCTCTGGCAAACATTGCACAGCTGATAAAACAGCAGAGTCCAACACTTGATATGAGGAACATACTGGCAATGAAAATGAGGGGACTCCAAAACTCTAGAAATAAGATTGCCTTCAGAGCTAAACAACGAAAACAACAAGTAATGGCTCAAATTACTCAGTAAGACTTCAAGCTCTAAATGTATATGTAGAAAGAAAAGCATTCAGAGCATTCAGATGGCCTATTTGTGAAGATGCATAGTGGGCCAGATTTCTAGAAATGGTCACAACTTTTCTGTCAATTATCTCATAGAAAGGAGGTCTGCATCTCCCTTCCTCTGAAGCTGGGCTTGTGACTCACTTAACATTGACAGGTGTCAGAAATGATGCTGCCTGATAGGTAAGGTTAAGTCAGGAAACGTAATGCAGTTTCACCGTGTGTGCTGGAACATATGCTTGGTGCTGTGACCCACCCTGTGAGAGGCCCGACTACCTTGGTGCCACCATGCTGTGAGGAAGCCTCCGGTAAGTACTCCTGATGGTAGTCCTGGAGTTTGCTGCTCCAGCCCAGACATTAGAGCCATGAGTGAATGGGCCTTCACAGCATTCCAGCTCCCCAGGCATTCAGTCACCACCACCTGCCTTTCCATCTTCCCACTGAGACCTCAAACATCATGTTTTAAAGACCAATCTTCCCCATAATAAAATAGCTAGGATCTCATGCCACTAATGTGAGGATGGTTTGTTATGCAGCAAGAGTAACTGGACTCAGTCCTGAAAGCTTAGAAACAGGAGACCCCAGGGACAAACCCTTGTGTGAGCTTCTAAGGCAGTGGTTCTCAACCTTCTGGCCCTTTAAATACAGTTCCTCATGTTGTGGTGACCCCCAACCATAAAATTATTTTCGTTGCTACTTCATAACTGTAATGTTGCTACTGTTATGAATCGTAATGTAAATATCTGATATGCAGGATGGTCTTAGGCGACACCTGTGAAAGGGTCGTTCGACCTACAAAGGGGTCATGACCCACAGGTTGAGAACCGCTGCTCTAAAGCTTAGAATCTAAGCCCTCAACTAAGAACCACCTCGCACTCCTGTTACCGAATTGTTAGTTCCTGTCCATCCTGAGATCTCTAAGTGACTATCCTATTGAAAGCTTCCCTCTTAGACCATTTGTGGTTCCCCCATTATATACACATGTTAAATCTTTATTTCTCCATTGTAGCACTTAACCCAATTGTGCTTAAGCAATGATTACTGATGCAGTATTGAACTCTATATGTGTCATTACTGATGTAGGTTAAATGGATTTATATTTCTATGATCACTGGCTTCAACCATGCTCATCAAATCTCTCTTTTTTTTTTCTCATATCTCAGGCAAATCTTATAACTTGCAGCTTCCTACTATTGGCTAAAACAAATCTAGTCCTGATGAAATGTTAATAAGGTATGCAGTTAACAGTATGATATCAATGTCAATTTCCTGGTTTTATAAGGCACTGTGGATATACAGGTTGCGACCTTAGGGAAAATAGTTTGCTTGGATCTGTATTCTGTAATTAATTGCCTGACACCAGTAGCATCACCTTGAGAAATGAAGGATTTCTCCGTATCTTTCTAGGTTAGATACTGATACACCAATTTGGATCCCCAAATAATTTGAACAACTTGATTTCATTGTCGAGTGGAAAGAGAGCCTGGGTAGATTCAAAATAGGCAAGATTCTGATCACTATAGTATAATCTCCAAACTGTTATATTTAAAAAGAAAACAAGCAAATAAGCCTTAATCAGGTAAGATACTCAGTAGATTATTTTAAGTTAAAACAAGTGGAACTTCAGAGAAAGTAGAGTCCATGCCATGGTAACATGTTTCAAACCCAGAATTAAAGGAAGATTTCTTAGTCTCAATATCCTGGCTTTCAGACAGTCCCTTAGAAGGTAATATATATAATTTTTTTAAGGAATCTGGAATCAAGAATCAGCAAAACACAGATTAAAATCTATGACTTGCTAGCCTTACAGTCTTGGACAAGACTGTAAGTGTGTGTGCGTGTGCCCTCTTCGGGACACAGGTAAGTGGTACCTGAAACAGCTGGAGACTAAGGCCCATCACCTCCACCTTGAGCAGCTCTATCAGTTTATCTCAGGGTAAAGTTCTAATATTATTTTCTATGTACATCTAGAAGTAAAAAAAAAAAAATTAGAGAAAGTGCTACATAACTTCTCTACAGCCCTAGTTCCCCATCTATGAAATGGAAATTCTTATATGAGTACTCCATCTCCAGGGGGCAGTCATGAGGATGAGGTGAGATAACCGAACACAGTAGAGTCAAGTATAAGCCCCAGTAAATGTAGTTATCACTAGTGTTACCACCAGGGGCGTGGGGAGGGATGTCCAGGAAAGTCTGAATTGATGTGGCCTCCTGGGCTCTTATCCAAATGCTGCTTTCTTTCTTCTTCCTTCTTGTTAAAGGGAAGCAAGAAAGAGTCTGTTGAGTGTGACACAGCTTTGATTATTTTCTCTGGTGCCTTCATGTATTTTCCATATGAAGTTGGAAGTGGAAGGAGTGAGGAGAGGTAGGGGAAAAAGAATGAAACCAGGATGTATCCCTAACATTGTCCTATATTCTCTGTGTTCTTGTAAGTGCCCTTCATCTCAGAACTTTGGTGGCACTGGGCATGACTTATTTATAGACAACAACTGCTACAGGACTTCAAAGGGGCACACAGCCAAGCCAGAGACATGGAGGGAACACTTTGAAGGGCTATCTTCTCAAATGCAGAATGGAAAGGATGGTACACAACAGCTCTGGGATCTAGCTCTCAACCACGCCAAGAATGCCCAATTGTCGCCAGTGCAGTAGATGGCCAAAGCCCTCTACAAGTGGGCTTTATTTGACTTTCTACCACTATCTGACAAACTCCCATATTTACCAGGCCTTTAAATACCATGAGTTCCAGAAAAGAAGCACTTAATTCTCACCTTAAATTCTTTAAAGAGAGAGAAATAGAGGAAGGAAGGGAGGGAGGGAGGGAGGGAGGGAGGGAGGGAGGGAGGGAGAGAGAGAGAGAGAGAGAGAGAGAGAGAGAGAGAGAGAGAGAGAGAGAGAGAAAGAAAGAAAGAAAGAAAGAAAGAAAGAAAGAAAGAAAGAAAGAAAGAAAGAAAGAAAGAAAGAAAGAAATCAGTGTGGTAGACTAAATAACCGTTCTCCCAAAGACTCCTAATCCCCAGAACATGTGAATTTATTACCTTACACGGTAAAAGGGACTTTGGCAGATGTGATTAAATTACACATTCTGAGATGGGGAGATTATTCTGGATTATCTAGGTGGTCCCAATATAATCACAAGGGTCTATTTTATTTTATTTTATTTTATTTTATTTTATATTTTTATTGATTCCAGAGAGGAAAAAAGGAGATCGAAACATCAACAATGAGAATCATTGATTGGCTGCCTCCTGCATGCCCCCCACTGGGGATCGAGCCTATAACCCAGGCATGTGCCCTTGACCAGAATCAAACCCAGGACCCTTCAGTCCGCAAGCCCAAGCTCTATCCACTGAGCCAAACCAGCTGGGACAGTCACAAGGGTCTTAATAAGAGGGAGGCAGGAGGATCAGAGTCGGTAGTAGATGTGATGACAGAAGCCAAAGTCTGATGTGATAGAAGGAAGGGCCACAAGCCAAGGAATGCAAGTGGCCTTGAGAAGCTGAAAAAGGCAAGAACAGATCTTTTTATTTCAGAACCTCCACTAGGAACCAGCCCTGTTAACACCTGGACAGTGCCTGTGAGACTGATTTTGGGTTTCTGATCCCTGGAACTGTAAGACCAGACATCATGTTATTGAAACACCTATGTTTGTGGTGCTGTGTCACTGGAGCCACAGGACTAACACAGCCGGGAAATGTTGTCAGTTAGCGCCATTAAAGTGCATATGTTCCTCCTGGAAAACACTGGAGCAATTAACCATGAACATAACGGGTTACTTAGCTCCTAAGTTACTCCTTTAATACTTCACACTCTCTCTCCTGCCTCCTTCCAAGGGACCAAAAATACTCAAGGAGAGGGTTCTTAATTGAGGTTCAAATGAAATGAACAACAACAACAAAAAGGCCAGAAAAACATTTTAGGGGCAGGGAAGGTATGAACTTTTATGTACATGTGTAAATAAAATAGACTGAAAGTTTATACATATTGAAATTATAATAGTTAACTGTTGGGCAGTAAGTTTATGGGTTAGTTTTTATTATTTTGATTACCTTTATTTTCTCAATCCAAAACAAACACATATTATTGTGTCATAAAGGTTTTTAGGTGATATAATGTATTATAATAATATTATCTATTTTTGTAACTTTAAAAGGTTTTATTTTTTAGGAACTGCCAAGGTCAACAGTATGGAGTTTCCTCAAAAAATTAAATATGGATCTGCCATTTGACCCAGTGATCCCACTTCTAGGAATATATCCTAAGAAACCCAATGCTCCAATCAGAAGGAATGTATGCACCCCTATGTTCATAGCAGCACAATTTACAATAGCTAAGATCTGGAAACAGCCCAAATGCCCCTCAGTAGATGAGTGGATAAAAAAGCTGTGGTACATTTATATCATGGAATTCACATGATCGCATTCATATGTGGAATCCAAGAAACAAAATCAACTGATGAACGGAGTGGATCCAGAGACATGGAAGCATGGAACTGAGTGCAGAATCTCAGAGGGAAGGCAGGGAAAGGTGGGTGGGTGGGAGTAATCAACTTGACCTTGAATGCACATATGCATAATCCATGGATACAGATAATAGGTGCTGAAGGCCTGGGCCAGGAAGGGGGGGGGATGGTAGTGGGCTGGAGGGGGTCCATGGGGGAAAAGGGGAGACATATGTAACAACAGTTTCAATAATAAAGAATTATTTAGGAAGGAAGGAAGGAAGGAAGGAAGGAAGGAAGGAAGGAAGGAAGGAAGGAAGGAAGGAAGGAAGGAAGGGCCAAGGTCATCTCTCAAGTTTAGGATAATTGCACAGAAAATTCAGGATCTGACTGTACCCACAAGGGGGCAATATTGAGCCATTGAAGATAAACACAGAACCAGACTGCTGTAAGCTAATACTAATTAAGAGAAGATAGCTACTCAAAATGTAAAATCTCAGGCGCCTCAGTGCCCCACCTGGCCCAAACTACCTCCCCACCAATCAACTTCGCAGAGTAGCATTAGAGCAACTTCTTTCCTTTGAATGGATTTTTAAAAGTATATTCCATGCAACTCAATAATTTAGAAAGCCACCCACTCTTCCCCGCCTTCCCTCTGAGATTCTGCACTCTGTTCCATGCTGCCATGTCTCTGGATCCACTCTGTCCATGAAAAAACAAGTTCTGTGGCCACACAAAATTTGAAAATGCTAAGAGCTATTCCCTTCCTTGGAGACTTACAAAGCACACTGATTTATTAAAGTCTCCGAGAAGCCCTACAGAAAGGAACCCTATTTAAGTTTGTTGAAGTATTTTCCCAAACACTTCATCACAGATCCATCATTTTGATTGGAAAATTCTGAACATTCTTTGGGAAACTCTGTTGTAATACTGTGATTTGTAGTAATAAATATACATTTAATCTTTGTCCCATTTCTGTCACTGAGCTCCAAAAATCCCTGAAATTTCCTAAGTGATAAGAGCAATAAAGATGAATTTTTATATTCATACTAACCCTCTTTCAATTACACTTGAGTTTATATTAATAAGTTAACTTCTGTAAAGTACCTAAGGATGGGTGCTGGTTTCCAAGAGAACCAACCACATGATTTGAAATTTGAAACTTTCAACCCCACCCACCCAACCTCCAGAGAAGAAAGGGGGCCTGGAAGTTGAGTTCAATCACAATGGCTAATAATTTAATCAGTTGTGCCTATGCAGTTAAATCTCCATAAAAACCCAAAAGGAGGGGTTTGGAAAACTTCTGAGTTGATGGAGATTTGGGGGAGTGAGATGCAGGGCATGGAAGCTCTGCCCTCTTCCCATATGCCTTGACCTATGCATCTCTTTCATTTAGCTGTCTGTGTGTCATGTCCTTTTATAACAAACTAGTGGCCCAGTGCATGGATTCGTGCACATTGAAAGGAAATTAATTAGAAGAAATATTTTAATATCGCTATTCGCCCTTTCTCTATAATAGAAGTGTCAACCAAATTCATGATCAACAATGACAGATCAAAACACACGCGTGCGATTGGTGCCGTGAGAGCTTTATATGTAACGCACATGTGTGAGTCAACTTAGCTTTTTATATATATAGAATAAACTTGCTTAATTAGACCTGCTTTCTGATTTAGCTAAACTTTTTCCAGCCCAGTAAAGCACCCCAACTTCTCTTTCAGGTAATTGTCAGCAACATAGCAGTAAATATCAATATGAAGTAGATTATTATTGTAGATCATGCAGTGAGAACAAAGGGTAAAGTATTTAACTGCAGCAGTGTTTGACTATATTCTGCGCAGTGAGAAAATCTGAAGTCATTTTCAAGGTCCATCATTTCTTCTTTTCAGTCCGGTCAAGTTTCTAAGCTTTCTAAATCTCTGTTTTCTGGCTAATGAAAAGAAAACAGAATTTTACTGAGTCTCCTATCTACCTACTCCAGGACTTCTGTGAGGATCAAATGAGATGAGGCATGGGAAAACGCTTCACAGACATTTGGTTAAAGTGTGAAATGTTTGCACCTGGCTGTATATCAAGTCCTGTTCCTGGGCTGAAGAAACTGCAAGGAAGCTAATCGCTTGGGAGAGGAAGCTGGGCGTTGCTATGTGACATCATTACCTGGTGCCCACAGCCACTGTTTCCAGGCTGGGCTAGGCTGGGCTGTGGGCAGCATTTTGTGCCATGGAGTCTCACAGCGATTTGGTGGGCTGTCGCTCCGGGGTGGTGGCAGGGCCTGTGTCCCACTTTGGGGAAGCCGAGTGTTGCTTTGTTGGTGCCAGGTCTGCAGTGCCATTTCTTTGTAAATGGCCAGTGTGTGTCACGGCAGCTCCTGCGTTGAGCATCTGCTCCCTGGTGGTCAGTGCACGTCATAGCAACCAGTTGGACAGTTGGAGGGACACTTAGCATATTAGCCTTTAAAAATATCCTAATAAAAAAGAAACATGGTAATTAGCCATACCTCCACTACCCTTCCCATTGGCTAATCAGGGCGATATGCAAATTAACTGCCAGCCAAGATGGCGGCCGGCAGCCAGGCAGCTTGAAGCGAACATGAGGCTTGCTTGCTTCAGTGACGGAGGACTCCAACGTTCCCCGCCTGCCGCTGCCGGCCTCTGAGCTTGCAGTTTGAAACTTTGTTACAAATAAAGAAGCTAAACCAGCAGTGGGCAAACTACGGCCCACGGGCTGGATCTGGCCCATTTGAAATGAATAAAACTATTGAAATAAAAGACCGTACCCTTTTATGTAATGATGTTTACTTTGAATTTATATTAGTTCACACAAACACTCCATCCATGCTTTTGTTCCGGCCCTCCGGTCCAGTTTAAGAACCCATTGTGGCCCTCGAGTCAAAAAGTTTGCCCACCCCTGAGCTAAACAAAACCCCAGAAACCTGCTTTCAGCCAGTCGGGATCTCAGAGCTGGAGTTGAAACAGTGTTTCGATTACAGAACCCAAACAAACCAAATACCTGCTTTTAGCAGCCGAGGCCTAAGAGCTGGAGCCAAGCCTCAGAGCTAAAGCTGGCCCAGAATTAAAAAGAAAAAAGAAAAAAAAAGGAGTGGTTGGGAGCTTCAGTCACCCGCCAGCCAGAAAACAGCCCTCAGCCCCTCACCCAGGCTGGCCAGGCACCCCAGTGGGGACCCCCACCCTGAAGGGTGTGCGACCAGCTGCAAACAGCATCAGCCCCTCACCCAGGCTGGCCAGGCACCCCAGTGGGAACCCCCACCCTGATCCAGGACAACCTTCAGGACAAACCAGCCGGCCCCCACCCATGCACCAGGCCTCTATCCTATATAGTAAAAAGGTAATATGCCTCGCAGCACCGGGATCAGCAGAGCCGTGAGGCCTCCCGGCACTGGGATCAGCGTGACGGGGGCAGCGCCCAAACCCCCTGATCGCCCTGCGGCTCTGTGTGTGACAGGGTGCAGCGCCCCAACCCCCTGATCGGCCCTGCTCTGTGGGTGATAGAGGGCGGTGCCCCAACCCCCTGATCCGCCCTGCTCTGTGTGTGACAGGGGGCAGTGCCCCAACTCCCCTATGGGCCCTACTCTCTGAGTGACAGGGGGGAGCTCCCCAACCCCCTGATCGGCCCTGCTCTGTGTGTGACAGGGGGGAGATTCCCCAACCCCCTGATCGACCCTGCTCTGTGCGTGACAGGGTACAGAGCCCCAACCCCCCTGATAGGCCCTGCTGTGTGCGTGACGGGGGCAGCGCCCCAACCCCCTGATTGGCCCTGCTCTGTGCGTGACAGGGGGTGGTGCCGCAACCTCCCCATCGACCCTGCCTTGAGTGTGACAGGGGGCAGTGCCCCAACCCCCCAATCGGCCTTACCCTGAGTGTGACTAGGGGTGGCATCGCAACCTCCTGATCCGCCTTGCTCTGTGTATGACAGGGGGCGGCGCCCCAACTCCCCAATCAGCCCTGCTCTGAGCCCGACCAGGGGCTGTACCTAGGGATTGGGCCTACCCTCTACCACCCGGGAGCAGGCCTAAACCAGTAGGTCATTATCTCCCGAGGGGTCCCAGACTGCGAGAGGGCACAGGCCGGGCTGAGGGACTCCATCTCCCTCCCCCACCCCCCCGAGTGCACAAAGTTTTGTGCACCGGGCCTCTAGTATATATATATATATAATCATAATCTAATAAAATATTTCTGAGTTCTGTGAGCCACTCTAGCTAATTAATTGAACCCCTGAGGAGGAGGTCATGGGAACCTCTGATTTATAGCCTGTCAGAAGTACTGGTAACCACCTAGACTTGTGATTGGCATCTGCAGTTGGGGCAGTCTCATGGGACTGAGCCCTTAATTTTGTGGGATCTGACACTATTTCTGGATAGATAGTGTCAGAATTTAGTCACATTGTAGGACAGTCCACTGGTATAGCAGAATCGCTTATATGTGAAAAGCCCAGACATCTGGTGTCAAAGTGAAGTAGTAGTGTAGTATTGAGAGTAAAGGAAACAGCCAGGAGATTGGGTGGTGTTTTTTTGTTTGTTTTTTTGTTGGGGCGGGGGGTGGGGGGGGGGGTTGTCACATCTGGTTTTGAGAGCTGAATGCAAAAAAAACCCGCTATGTTACCTGAAAGGAGCAACATAGTCCATAAACACCATTTGGGACTTCAGAAATTGATTTTTGAAATAGTTTGGTAAACCGTAATCATTTCCAGAGGAACTAGCTACCTGAGCCATGAAGTATACCCTTCTGACTGCTAGTGTTACCTTTTATTCACCTAAGAACTTGTGAGATGGGTTTGGAACAGAGAGATTTGATCTTAAAAGGTCTGGCATGTAGGACCAATGAAAGAGCTAAAGGACACTCTGAGAAGTAAGCAAGGGCACCACTGTTCCCTACAAATAGGACTTTTCTTATGGAACTCTGAACTCGGGGGAGCCCACATGCTTAAACATGCTTCTATAAAGAGGTGACCAAATAAAGGTGTGTGTGTCTCCACTCCAATGTGTGTTTTCACATGGTCCTTTTCAGTCACATGGGGCAAACTGAGGCATCTTAGCAAAGTCATGACCACCAGATAGCCCATTAGCAGGATCCATTTCCTGAGGATACGGGGCATCAGCATGAAGGGGGTTAGGACTGGAAGAGGAACAGTGTGTAGCTGGATAGATCTATACAGGTGAGGAGTAGGAGGGAAAGGGAGCCTGGGAAAGGATGGTGGGATTTGCAAAGTCTTTAGAAGCAGAGTAGTGACATCTCATTGCTCCATGTCCTTGCTGATTTCCTGGGCTGGCCCATTGCACCTTAATTTTACCTTAAATAGGTCTCCTTCCCTACCAGAGGCATTTGACAATGGAAAACTCTGAGGCACATTGTATGCAAGTTTTCTTGCCTCCTTTTACAAACCTAAGTCTCTGTTTACACTATGTCCATGTTTTAGGCATGTGTCCTTTCCCCTAGGGACAATGAGAGTTAATTCTAGTAGTTTAAATGTTGGGGGAGGGAGCCCTAACCGGTTTGGCTCAGTGGATAGAGCGATAGAGCGTCGGCCTGCGGACTCAAGGGTCCCAGGTTCGATTCTGGTCAGGGACATGTACCTTGGTTGTGGGCGCATCCCCAGTGGGGGGTGTGCAGGAGGCAGCTGATTGATGTTTCTAACTCTCTATCCCTCTTCCTTCCTCTCTGTAAAAAATCAATAAAATATGTTAAAAAAAAATGTTGAGGGAGGGACCAGACGGTGATGAAACCAAGGCCCCTCACCTCATACCCAGCTAAACCCCAAAAGATGGAGTACAGGTAAGGTTGGCCCCCTTTAATAGAGAGCAAGGCCCAGGACAAATAAATCTCTTAGATTTGCCCTCATTACCCCAAAGTCTCCCTAACAACACGTGTATGCAGGTGAAATATGAATAAAATGCGTTCTAATTAGTGACTTAATACCTCAAAGACACAAAATAGCACTCAAGGGGAATGGGTGGAAATGGAGAGAAGCCATCTCACTTGGTTGGTTTACCTTGGTTGGCTTCACAGGGTGAGGAAAAGAAGAAGAGCTATAGGCGTGGAATATTTATATCATTCCCAGGGTGTGCTGCCTGTGTATTTTATTGTTAAACTCTAGTGGCTGCCTCCTTGAATCCCTAGACATCCCCTTAGTCACCAAATCAATGCACCCTCTCCCTCCTCCCTCCCACAGGTATGGGATCTAAGAAAGTCATTTGAGGGGAGTGACTGTAACCGGGTGAGGAGCCACACAAAGCCCCCTGGGCAGTGACTGAAGACCGCTGAACTACAGTAGGAACTAGACCAGATTTGCTTTCTGACCTGCCACCTCCCACTTTCTCTCTCTTCCTCCATCTCTCTTGGCTCACACCTGCTCTAGAAAAGTCTGCCAGCGAAGGCTGTTCTCCCAGGGTCTTTCAAAAGATATGCAGGTATGTGTCATTAGCTGAGACCCTTCTAGTAAAAGACCTCCTTCTCCTCCATCCCACTGTCTCTGTGACTCCCCTGGAGTCTGGTCCTCTGCTCTGTGCACCTCACACGGAGGCGGGGAAGCTAACGGAGAGGAAATAGAAGGTCCTACTTGGATTCCTGCTTCAGCATGAACGTAGACAAGTGTCTCGGTCTCTCTTTCAGATGCTTCCTGTGCCAGATGGAGAAGGTCATTTCTGTTTTTTTGAAGACTAGATGAGAGAATAATTGTGGATATGCTTTGTAAACTGTAAAGTGCCCTCAAGCATTGGTGTTATTTCAGTATTTTACTAAGATGCATTCATGCGCAACGTGTGATTTAAAGGAATAGAGATGGATGGTGCTAGGAATGAGGTATGAATGATATGTTTCAATTAAATGACAATAAGAGAAAATGAGTCTACACTAACCTTATTATGTGTTTGATAAATTTTAATAAACTACTAAATTTAAATAGGTTTTTATAACTGAAATTATGAAATAATTCCATAATTATTTCTTTTTTATACTTATGGAATATTTGTTACACTTCATAATTTAAATTTAAATATATTCCATACATGTTTAATTGGATTGGAAACTGAATTGAAATGAAATGAAAAAGTTACAATAAAAAGGGAAGATGAAATAAAACAAATAATTTCTTAAAGTATAAGTTATTTTGATAATTCAGTTCCATGAAAGTTGAAAAAAGCTGACCGCTCTTCACCCCACCCCCCAACCCCTCCAGAAGGCCCCCTGTCCCCGCTCACCTTCCCCCTCCTCTTCCAGTGCCTCCTGACTCATCACCTCTCTATGGAGCCTTTCTACCCCCTACTGCACACTTGACAGCCATCCCACCAATTCTCAAGGGCAACAGGAGATTCCTGAAATGTGATCCCAGCTGGCTGTCCCAGGGACAGTTGTTCGCAGTGGAAAAATCTCCCAGTGGTATTCAGCCTGATTGGCAGCCTCTGCTGAGGAAGGGGAAATCTGCAAGGGATTTGGTGGCATGTGGCCTCTTGCCCCACCTGCTCCCTCTTCTCCCAAAGGGAGGCAGCTGCGTGTCCTGAGAGCATGACATCTCCTGCCCAAAGGTTGAAAGGTCTGACTGTACTCCCAGGTGCTTTGCAGTCAAAAGCTGCCTGCGGAAGCTGAACAGAAGACCCCAGCACAAGCAAGATATTCATTCATGACAAACAGCTGCTACGAGGAAACCTGAGTGGACGGAACAAGAGTGAATCATGCTAAGGCTAAACCCAACCAAATTTGAACGTAAAACAAAATTGAACAGGAGAGTCTACTGACCCAGTTTTAAAAGGGGGGAAAAGAGAGAGAAGGAAAAGAACCTGTATGTTTCACTTATACCTTTCTACACTGAACTGTATAATAAATACACTTTTAAAATATATATATATAAATAAAGAGGAAAAAATAAGCCAAAAATAAATGTATGACTTCCTACAACTATTAAGAATAAAACTAAGATAGAAAGCTATCAACATATTTATGAAACAATACCAACATCTTCGTTCAACTTAAGGTAATTCTATTAGTCCTGCACCCTCCTTTTATTATTATCATTATTATTATTATTATTATTATTATTATTATTATTGATTTTAGACAGAGAGAGAGATTTGTTGTTCTGTTCATTCATGGATTCGATGGTTGATTCTTGTATGTCCTGACAACCTTGGTATTGGGAAGACGCTCTAACCAACTGAGCTACCTAGCCAGGGCCTCTTCATTTCTTGGGCTACCTTCCCCCCATCCCATGTAACACTGAATGAGCATGGTTTGAGCACAGGTCCAAAAGCTTCAGGAAAAAACTGCTCCCTTCTGAAGCTGGCTTAAGTCATTGTCACCCTCCCCTCACACCTTCTTCATAGCCAGGTAGGTTGTTGGGGAAGACTCAGGGGTGAGAGGCAGAAGCGAAACCCGAAAACAGAAGCGAGTCGAAAGACAGAGTTGCAATAATGTCCAAAATAACCCTGATGGGAGGGCTGCGTGTTGGATTCAACAGAAAGCTGAAGGTTCCAGTTGGAGATTGTGAGTACTTTGACCCCCGATATGGGAGTGATTTAGCAAATGAGTCTTCCCAGAGAGAAATAACCATAAAAATGTTGGATGAATTTTGGTCTCACAGGTGCAACCTGATACCTTTCATCATTTCCATGGCCTCATGTACTATCTATGTGTTGACGACTCTAATCTTTTGAGTTCCTGACCTGAGTATCCAACAGGCAACACAGTATTTCCACTCAGCTATTTCTCAGACACTCGAAACTCAGCAAGTTCGAAGACTTTGAGACCTTCATCTTCTGCCTGAAATCTCTTCCTCGTCCAGTGTTTTCTGTCCCTGGAAATAGAACAACCATTCGTCCAGATATGCATACTAGAAACCTCAGATTTGTTCTTGACACAGCTTAGCTTCCCATTTCTAATCGATCACCACATCTTATACATTCAGCCTCTTAAGTGTCTCAAATCCACCCCCTTTCTCCGTCCCCACTGCCACATCTCTAATCAAGGATACCACTCTCTCCCCCAAACTATCAGAAGATCCTCCTGTGGTTATTGCTACTCAATAGCCACACCTACTCTCCCAATCCATTTGTCCTAAGTCTCCAAAGCAATCTTTTTTCAGTGCGAAACTAACTGCATTTTTCTCCTTAAACTCATTCAATGGCTTCCCTAAAGTTCAGAATATGTAATGGGACCCACCAGGCTCTCCCTCATTTTTCTTTTATTTGATAAAGGTTTACTGAAAATCACTGTGTGCCAGGCACAGTTCAAGCACTGAAATATAATAGTAAGGGGGGGAAAAACAGATTAAAAAAAAAACAAAAACCCTACCCTCATAGAACCTACAGTCTTGATGAAGAAAGGGAAATTAAATAAGAAAATTAAGTAAAATACATGACAGTTTAGATTGTGCTAAGTGCCAAGGAAAAATAAAGGAAGGAAATGTCAGGTTGGGGACTAAGATTTGTGATAAGGAAGTAAAGAAAGTCCTCAGATGAAAACATGAAAGCATGAAGGACAAGCCCACAGATAGTTCAGGTGAGAGAGTCCCAGGCAGAGCGACAGGAAGCGCAAAGTCCTAAGAGAGGCATCTGCTTGGCACGTTCAACGTATACTGAGCAGGCTAGTGTGACCAGAGTGGCGTAGAAAGATGAGCTTAGAGAGGTGGTGGTCTGGCACAGGAAGGTGTAGCAGATTGTGTAGGATCTTGTAGGTCAGTGGTTCTCAACCTTCCTAATGCTGCAACCCTTTAATACAGTTTCTCATGTTGTGGTGACCCCCAACCATAAAATTATTTTTGTTGCTACTTCATAACTGTAATTTTGCTACTGTTATGAATCGTAATGTAAATATCTGATATGCAGGATGTATTTTCATTGTTACAAATTGAACATAATTAAAGCATAGTGATTAATCACAAAAACAATATGTAATTATATATGTGTTTTCCGATGGTCTTAGGCGACCCGTGTGAAAGGGTCGTTCGACCCCCGAAGGGGTCGCGACCCACAGGTTGAGAACCGCTGTTGTAGGTCATCAAAATTACAAGACCTCGACTCAACTTAAGATGGGAAGAGGTAAAGCGTCATTAGCAGAGGATTAACTTGTGAGCAACCACTATATGCCATTGTAAGGCATGGGGGACTGAGCATTAAATAAGGCAGTTAAAATCTGTATTTCCATGAAGCTTATATCCTTGTAGAGGAAGACAGGCAATATACAAGTAAATAATAAATGAAAAAGAGTATTTCAGATAGTGAGAAGCACTAATAAAATATAAAATGATATACTGGGATAACAAGGTTGCCTCGCCTCTTTTTTTTTTGTTTGTTTTGTTTTGTTTTTATTTATTTATTTATTTATTTATTTATTTATTTATTTATTTATTTTAATTAAATCTTTATTGTTCAGATTATTACATTTGTTCCTCTTTTTTTCCCCCCCATAACTCCCCTCCTCCCAGTTCCCGCCCCACCCTCCGCCCTCACTCCCCACCCACTGTCCTCATCCATAGGTGCACGATTTTTGTCCAGTCTCTTCCCACATCTCCCACACCCCTTTCCCCCCCAAGAATAGTCAGTCCATTCCCTTTCTATGTCCCTGATTCTATTATAATCAACAGTTCATTCTGTTCATCAGATTATTTATTCACTTGATTCTTAGATTCACTTGTTGATAGATGCATATTTGTTGTTCATAGTTTGTATCTTTACCTTTTTCTTCTTCTTCCTCTTCTTAAAGGATACCTTTCAGCATTTCATATAATACTGGTTTGGTGGTGATGAACTCCTTTAGCTTTTCCTTATCTGTGAAGCTCTTTATCTGACCTTCAATTCTGAATGATAGCTTTGCTGGATAAAGTAATCTTGGTTGTAGGTTCTTGGTATTCATCACTTTGAATATTTCTTGCCACTCCCTTCTGGCCTGCAAAGTTTCTGTTGAGAAATCAGCTGACAGTCGTATGGGTATTCCCTTGTAGGTAACTGAGTTTCTTTCTCTTGCTGTTTTTAAGATTCTCTCTTTATCTTTTGCTCTTGGCATTTTAATGATGATGTGTCTCGGTGTGGTCCTCTTTGGATTCCTTTTGTTTGGGGTTCTCCGCGCTTCTTGGACCTGTAAGTCCATTTCTTTCACCAGGTGGGGGAAGTTTTCTGTCATTATTTCTTCAAATAGGTTTTCAATATCTTGCTCTCTCTCATCTTCTGGCACCCCTATAATTCTGATGTTGGTACGCTTGAAGCTGTCCCAGAGGCTCCTTACACTATCCTCGCATTTTTGGATTCTTTTTTCATTTTGCTTTTCCGGTTGGATGTTTTTTGCTTCCTCGCATTTCAAATCATTGACTTGATTCTTGCGCTCCTCAGGTCTGCTGTCGGGCGTCTGTATAATATTCGTTATTTCAGTCCATGTATGCTTAATTTCTAGTTGGTTCCCCAATATAAGATCGAGGGTCTTATTAGTTTTCGTGTAGATCTCATTAAGTTTATCGGCAGCTTCTAAACAGTTCTTGAGAGACCTTAAAAGTGTGGTTCTGAACTCGATATCTTCCATTGACAATTTTGTCCTGTTTCTTTGTCTCCGCATTTTGTTATGCTTCCTTGGTGCACCCCCTAGTGGTCTTTGTTCACAGTCTTATAGTTAAATCTTGATTGTTGTAGCTAATTCCAGGGAGGGTTTGACCTCCAGGCCAAGTGGCTATGAGAATCAGCTGTGTCAGCAGTGAGAGAACTTCTGTCCTCTAGGGAGGTGCTAATCTAGCCTTTGCCTGAGGCTATCCGGCAAATGCCTCTGTGCAGGGCTTGGGCGGGGCGGGTCGCACAGGATCAACAGGGTGGGCCGGAGAGAGCAGTTATGGCGGCTCTCAGTCCTGTCCCCAGGGGCTCTGCCTCTCTGAGTCCCAGCACCCGCTGCAAAGCTCGGAGAGAAAGCTGCACTCGCTCTGACCGAAGCCAGACAGTCCCGCTTCTCCCGTTTGAGTCTGGGTCCCTAAAGACTCGCCCGGATCTGGAGCTCAGAGTCTGCGACTCCCTCCCGATTGAAAACGCCAACCGCGCCCTCCGCCGCCAGCCCGCTCCACGCACTCCGCACCTCAGAATTTGACTTCAGCACTGCGCCTCCTCTGAGTGTCCGTATGCGTTTCTCTTTCCTCCTAGTTGCAGGACTTCCACTCAGCCGGCGTTCCTGTGGTTCTGGGTGATGTCCCTTCCGTTTTTTGGTTTTACTTTTGAAGTAGTTGTTCAAAGCAGCAAACTCCGGCGTTAACCTATGCCGCCATCTTGGTTCTCTCTCCGCCTCGCCTCTTTAGATGTTCAAGGAAAGCCATTCTGAAGCAATGAAGTGTCAGCGGAGACCAGATGTTCAGAGGGAGATAGCCGTGTGAATGTCTGGGGACAGAGGACTCCACACAAGGGAGCGGCAAGTGCAGAGAGCCTGAAGTGGGCATGAGCAGGGCTGTCTAATGAGTAGGAGGGCGGTCACTGTGGCTGGAGAATAGAGCATTGGTGGAAGTGACAACACTTGACATGAGAGAAGCTGACAGGGTTCACATAATTTATGGAGGGAGGTCACAGTAAGGGTTTTAGATTTTATTTTAAATAAAATGGAACTCTATTAGAGGGTTTTAAACCATAAAATAAAATGACATGACTTGTGTTTCTATGGCCAATTAGGTACAAATTGATCAAAGGGAAGCAATAGTGGTCATGGCCCACACAAGAAATATTGGTGGCTTAGAACAAGGTGGTGATGGACTGGAGGAGACAGATATGGAATATATTTGGGAAGAGTTGCTGAAAGACTGAATGTGCAGAGTGAAGAAAACAAGCAATCAAAGATGATACATACCGTGAAGGAGGGAGGGAGGGAGGGAGGGAGGGAAGTGGGGCTTCCCTCCCCCCGCCCCCCGCCAAAGAATTATGTAAGAGGTAAGATTGCTACCTTTATCATAGCTCTATTGACCAGTGTGAGTTTCTGCATGCCTTTTTTCTTTAAAACTCTTCTGTAACAGGAAGTAAACTAAAGCACAGTTAAAATTCAAATTTATTAATAACCCACCCCTTCTCAACACACACACATATACACTATCCACACGAAACAGAATTTGTGTATGGTATATGGCCTGCTCCTGGAGACAGGCAGGAAACCCCCACTTGACTGGTCAAGGTTTTTATTTGTAATCTGCAAGGGAAGTAGAGACAAACTCACAGGATTTCTTTCCCTCGCATGCAAAAAGACATGTATGATGCCATAAAGACCAGCCAGAGGCCAAGCCCCTAGAAGGCCTAAAGAAGGTATGCTTTGTTACTGACCTCACAAGGGGGAGATTCTCCAATGATCACTTGAGAAGGAAAGTCAGGCCAGTGATAGTACCACCCACCAGGGTGCTGGAGCTTGCCTGCCCACCCTGACTAAGGGCATCTAAAGGGAAATACAGCCCATGGGTTTTTGTCTGCAGAAAGAACCTGGAATCCTGCAGCTCAGAGCTGGATAAAGAAACCAGAGAGAAATCTATCCCGACGGTAGCTGCTCCTGTTTCACTCCCTCCCCCTGGAAAGCCACGGGGTCTGCTTCGATGAGCAATTTATGGCTCACGCAGCTGCTCTGACCACAGGTTTGGGGCTTCTTTGGTTTCAGCCGTCAGCTCAGCCCCGTGCTGCCTTAGGAGTGTGCTACCAGCCACCCTCATCATAGGGCAACAGATGTTCTGCATGTAGGGAGGGGTGAAACGAATGGTTCTCTCCCCCTCTCTCCTTGCCAGCCAACCAGGATGGAGAATCAACGTTGACTTTCTGCTGGTCTGGTCAGAAATAAGCTAGGAAATGGACTTACACCACTCAGTAGCATATAGAGTGCTCCTCACACTTTTGTTTATACTGTAACAAAGATGTATGGAAGAAGAGAGGACCAGCCAACTTCTTTGCCTTATAGTAAAAGCAAAGATGTTACCAATTCCTAAATATTCAACTTCAATCAAGATCTCTGTGTGTGTGTCACGATTCAAACCATTTATAAAGCGTACTACTGCATATCATCACGACATGCTAAAACTCAACCTATAATCTACCCTCACAACCCCCCACTCTCACCAAGTGGGCACCTTCCTAACTCCTCCCTCCCCTCCAAAGTCCCCACAGTAGCCAAGTCTATAAAGTCCTCTCCACGCTCCCTCAAACCCAGCCACCTCTCACCTTCTCAGGCACCATCACCTTTTGTCTGAATCACCTTCTCTGTCTCCTAACTGGTCTCACTTCCTCAAGCCTTGTCTCCTTTCAACACCTCACCCTGCAGGCAGTGTGGTCTTTTTAGAGCAAAGATAAGATCTGGGTCCCCCCAGCTCCAACCTTGTAACAGCTCCCCCGAGCCCTCCGGATGAAGACCACTTTTTTCCAAAGTGGCACGTTTGCATTCCCCATTAGGACTCTGCCTGCACTTTCTGTCTGGAATTTGCATTTTCCCACTCTCTTCTCTGTAACTGGCTAGTTCCTACTTCTCTTTTAGTTCTCTGCTTAGATATCACTTCCCTGTCCCTCTGAGGCCTAACATCCTTCCTATGTTCACCCTTAGTATCCTCTACTCCCACTGTCTCTGTACTTATCAGACTCTTACAATCTCCTATTTACATGTCTATAAACCCAACAACCAGCACAGAGCAAAATGGACAAAATATTTCTTAGATGAGTGAGTGAATTAACTAGTCTGCTTATTCTCTAAAACCAGAGAGTCAGCAAAACATGCTCATCCATCTGTCTACCACCCTTCTGGTCAAAGCTCAGCAAAAACAAAAAGAGTACAGAAACACAGCAATACCCTAGCACCTGAAAACACCTTCATAAAGCCCCAAAGTGGCATCGTATCTTCTCCCTGTGCTCTTAATCCCACAGGCTCCCACCTCCTCATGGCTTCCTGATTTTGTAGTACCTGTGCTTGTCCTCAACCTGACCTCCTCTCTGTAAATAATCCCTTCAGTAAATTCTTCTTCACTGAAATCTTTGAGTAAGCCATTGTTTTTTGCTGGGACCTGAACTGATACAAAAACCTTTTCCTGTTTTTACATTGTAGTCTTCACTATCTTATTGATTTGCAAATGCTTTTTATATATTATGGATATTTTATATCTTTGCTGATATGTTATAAATATTTTATCCCAATCTGCAATTTTTTAAGTTTGTATTTCTCTATCATGCATATTTTTTTTATTTTTTCCCTCTAGGTTTAGCTTAATGGTTGTAGCACTAAACCTAAACACATCCTAAATTACTTCCAGATTTTATTAGAAAACTTCTTTATATACCATTCTAAATTCTTTTTCTTTTTTTTTTCTTTTTTAAATATATATATTTTATTGATTTTTTTACAGAGAGGAGAGAGGGATAGAGAGTTAGAAACATCGATGAGAGAGAAACATCAATCAGTTGCCTCTTGCACACCCCTACTGGGGATGTGCCCACAACCAAGGTACATGCCCTTGATTAGAATCGAACCTGGGACCCTTCAGTCCACAGGCCGATGCTCTATCCACTGAGCCAAACCGGTTAGGGCTCTAAACTTCTTTTCTATAGTCAGGTTAGATTTCTCCTGGAGTTAATATAACCTTGATTACATCATAAATAGCATCTACTTTCCCTATAAACCTTTAGAAATAAAATGCATGGTGAAAGCACATGAGGGGAGGGGGCAGTCAGACTTCACTTGCAGATCATTTATGTACCTTGTAGCAAATATCCTGATAGACTATACAATTGGAATTTCATCCCCTTTTCTTCATCTTAAAACTATACAGGTAGCTCCCCTTTGGAAGGGGTACATGTAGGAATCTGGGTAGCTAAAACAGGAGGCAGGAATGCTATCAGTTAGAAAAAAGGGTAGAGTCAGCTTTTAGTTGATTTTTACTGGGAAAAGGCTAAGATCAGGAGCAAGAGAGACATAAGCTGGCGGGTATAGGAACAGTGCACTGGGAAAGCAACCACTGTATGAGGTGCCCATGTGCCCAGAAGCCTTAGCAGACTGTCCATCCCATCATAGGAGTTGAGCCATGCATTTAGTAAACACTGTTCTAATCAACAAGGATACACCCATTAACAAAACGTGGACTTTATATTTTAGTCATCATCTTTTCTATGCACAAAACTCTTGCCTATCCACTCTCCAGGCATTGCCTATGTGGAAACATGACTGTACAGGTAAAAGTCCTCCAGTAGCTACTCATGTGTCTACCTGTGGGGTCAACCCTTTATAAGCCCCAGACATTTATAATCCCTAAGGGAACCACCTCTAGACATCTAACAGAGCAGAGAAGGGGGGCGCCCCTGAAGGGTCTGCTAGGGCACCCCAAGCTGGGGGTGAAGGGGTGTAGACACTCCTCTTACATGTTCTTTCAGTCTTATCAAATAATTCAAAATAAAATACTGTTTATTTCAGTAGAATCCTCCATCACCACCTCTCCTCCAGATCACAGGCTGAATGTCAAACATTGACTTGTTTCTCTTCTCTTGTTGCTCACATTTAATCAAAATTCCAAAACATTCTTCCAGTGTAGTTAGGGGTGGTTAATGATTGCCTTATCACAAAGAAAGCTGAGAGGACGGCCCTTCTCAGAAACCACTCAGATGCACTCTTCCATTGAATGCCCAGCTATCCTATAGACCCACCTCATGGCCAACCTTGTGGCTGGTTTGGGTTCAAAGGGCTCAAAACCCTCTTTTGAGCACATTGGTATCCAGAGCCCACTGATCTCAGTGGACTCACCTTGCCCTAAAATTCTAGGCCCTTCATCAACACTTTCCCCCGCAACCTAAATGCTAATAATATTCTCCTGTGAGGAGGCTCAAATATTATTTGAGATAACACATCTCCCATCCTCTTGCTAGGTGAGATTTCCAAGGGAGTTTTGACACGAAGGATTTCTGTGCTGTGGGGGATTTATTTCTGTTCAACAGGTTTTTGCTTTAAACATTAACTAGGCAACTTGCCAGCCTTGGGCTTGGAGGGCAGGGCTAAGCCGGGGAACAGGTGGGAGAGCTGGTTTCTGTGGGTGGAGGGAAGCCAGGCGGTTTGCACTTATCGTTCTCCTGTCACCACTGCGAGGAACACCCTTTCATTCTCCTTCAAATGATTCCTCTGAGGCCTGGGACTCTGTCTCCTCTAGCCCATCAAAGGGCTCAGACAGGAGATTCCAGTTTTTTGTTTGGAAAAAAGAAAGATGTACTTCAACCAGAATCATGCGGAAATAGCCTAGCCCAGTGGTCGGCAAACTGCGGCCCCTTGAGTGTGGCTCTTCCACAAAATACCACATGCGGGCGCGCACGGACAGTGCGACTGAAATTTCATGGCCACACTCAAGGGGTCAAAGAGCCGCATTTGGCTCGCGAGCCGCAGTTTGCCGACCACTGGCCTAGCCTTTTGTGGAAAGGGGGAGGGTACAGGAGGTGGTAATTCAGAGGCAGCTGACAGGGAAGAAGGAAAGAGTATCACTGGTTGATGCTCAAAAAGCACTGAGGTTTTTATTTTTATTTTTTAAATATATTTTTATTGATTTCAGAGAGGAAGGGAGAGGGAGAGAGAGATAGAAACATCAATGATGAGAGGGAATCATGGATTGGCTGCCTCCTGCATGCCCCGCGCTAGGGATCAAGCCCACAACCTGGCATGTGCCCCTTGACCGGAATCAAAACCAGGACCCTTCAGTCCTTAGGCCAACGCTCTATCCACTAAGCCAAGCCAGCCAGAGCCAGCACTGAGGTTTTTATATGTAACCTGAGTTTCCACTGGACCCTGTCGTACATTGGAATGTGGTGACAAATGGAGTGTCATTAACCCAAATGTCATGGCACTTGCCCTTATCTAAGTGCTCAACAGGAGTTTAGCTTCCTACGATTCTCTCCCAAATATGTCAAAATTTCTGAGACTCCTCAGGGTGGCTTTTATTTATTCACAAAGAAGTGCACCAGCTACCAGGGGCCTCTGCTTGGTATGACTGACACTTCCCTGGTGCTGCAGGCCAAAGGATTGATGTCACACTACTGTGAATGCCATATACAGTATTACACACCCCCTCTGACTGAACCATTCTCCAAACTTAATTTGTATCCATCTTACATACTAGCACATTAAATATTAATAAAATGCACATATACATAGAAACATGGCTCATTTACACTTGCTTGGTAAGTCTCCCAGATGGAATTAGTGATATATGAAACTATCACTCCATTACTAAAAAAGTGTAATTAAAAAAATGGAATCCAATCTGATATTTTAAATAAAGTAGATTTTTTTGTTGTTGTGAGTGAACTATGAAAAGGCATGCAAAGACTCCTAGTTTTATAAATGGGAAAGTGACTTTCAAATGTTCCTACTGTGTGTGTGTGTGTGTGTGTGTGTGTGTGTTGAATGGGCTTTGGTTGAGGAGAGTGAATAGGACTGTCTGCCTGTGGAGCTTCTGCAATGCCTTGGCACAGGAGGGGCTTCTCTGCTCAGATTTGTGTCTTAGACCTTAATGAAACCCTGTTTTATTCATGAATAGGCTTGAGGTGCCAAAAGATTAAGTCTGAATTGACATAGAATACTGGATGATGTCTTTAAGATGGCAAATGCTACAAAGTTAGGGGCACTGGATTCTGTCTTTTTGAGGTATTTGAGATGTTTGGAGTAATACCCATTTATTGGTATTAGCAATACTGGACCAATTGCCACAATTAAGTCATTCATTGGGCCATGGTAATGCCTTCTTGATATTCTTCCCAGAAATTAAAAACATAAATAGGGCAGGTTCTGTGAAGGATCTGGGAGTCTTATCCTACTTGAAACCTAATAAACTAGTCTGTTAAGGTTTCATGGATGCAGGCAAAAGACATGAAACTCACGGGCCAGAGATATGACCTTTGCTACTCTGGGCACAGCAAGAAGCTTGAGCGTGATACTGCTTTGCATTGGTTTCCTATGTCCTCCAACTCCCACAAGTGCCGGGAGCCGGTCCATCCTTGCTGTTTCAAAGGACCTGGCATATATGGCATACTGTTCTTAATATGTTTGCTCACCTTCTTGCTGCTGTGTTTTAACCAAGGTCACCTCTCTGAGAAAGGTTGAATCCCCAGGTAGGGATTTTCCCCTGAAGTTAGGGAGGGAATAAAACCCCTCAACTAAGTGCCAGGCGGGTAATTAATCACTTTAACTACGAACAATCATGCTTAAGCTACATAATCTTTACTCCCTGGAATGGAGATAAGAAACGCCCTAACCTTTGTAATAGAGATTGATAGGATTGAATCAACTGGTATAAATACAGATGTAACAAGACAGAAAGAGACAGAACTTAGAACAGAAGCAAGAAGACAGAACCTACAGGGAGCCTAGATACAGAAGAACTTCGCTGGAGAGAATATGGCAAAAGATCCTGGACAGAAACTGGCCTCAGAACCTAGAGACAGAACCTAGCGAGAGAACATGGCAAAAGATCCTGGACTGAACCTGACTACAGAAATATGGCAAGAGAACCCGACTAGAACCTGGTGACCGAACCTGGCTGGAGATCTCAGACAGAACCTGGCTGGAGAACCTAGCGAGGGAACATGGCCACAGAACCTGGCTGGAGATCCTAACCAGAACTTTGCTGGAGATCCGAAGCAGAACCTCTCTGGAGATCGGGACCAGATCCTGGCTGGAGATCCTGGCTAGGCTGCTGATCAACTGAACGCTGTCTCCGTGTCATTCCTTCTTCGCCGACTCCGTCCACACCTTTGGGGACCCCTGGACCTGCTGGGGTTGGACCCCGGCATACAAGGACAATGAAAGTAGATGTATGGACATATACATGTAGTGGGTACCATCTACACTGTGGGTTTGGGGGATTCAACACTCAGCAAGCAGAAGCAAGCCTGGTCTTTGTCTGGGGAGAGAGGCGACCTCATCTCAAAGATGCTTGCGGCTCTGAGAAATGACCCAGATAAAAAGCAGCAAGAGCCTTGCATTATGGGCATCATCAGCAAGAATGTGCAGGGACATTCAGGGCCCAGGGCGGGTTACCGCTCCCAACAAAATACTCTCATAACTGGGCAACAGGTTCTTCTGCAAGTTATGTAGTCCCCATTTCTTAGCTTTCAACAAATCTGAAGAAGAATCTCAAGTTGTTTAATTGAGGATGACAAATACTTTCTTCACTGAGGCCATGAAATTCGAGAGTCACAGATCATTAACAATAATTTTGATAATAGAATACTATATAATTTCTGGCATAAAATTCAGATGTGGGCCAAAGAATTTGAGAAATTGCCATCATAAAATTCCTTCCATGCCCATCTTACTTATGTGAACAAGTGCTCTCAGTGGTCATATCTATCAATGGAAAAAAGAAGAGAGTCGATGCCAAACCTCTACCCAAACAATCAGTAATATCCATCCACAGATGGATGAGCTCATGCAAAAAATGTTAAAGCCCTATCAGTCTCATAAGAGTTATGTTTCCAATAAGAATTAATTTTTATATTTAGTAATTATTAGTTGCAACATATTTATGCTATTTTGAGTAAATGTGTACTAGTAATAATTGTAAAGATAATTCAATTAAAAATTATAATACTTAGCCCTGTAGTCACAAGAAATTAAAACAATTTTTATTTTTAATTTTAATTAGAACACTTTTATCTTTAATTTCTATCTTTGTACATTCATTTGTGGTAGCAAAATCTGATAGGGCAATAAATAAACCTTTCAAACATAATGCACTCATTAGGATATGATTTTTTTGTGCAAAATAAGATGGAGTAACGCAGGTTCCAGGGGGAAAAAGGGAACATTACAAAATTCCAGCTGTTTAGAAGAGATTGCTTTCGTATTCCTTTAATGAAAGATGATGAGTGTCAAATTGCTATAGATTAGGTTTCATTAAATGCATTTAGAAGGATGATATAATATTTAAACTTAAAATGACAATTTGTATAATATACCAAAAATTGTCTTTCAAATAATTATAATTTAAAAACCCAAATGTAAACATTTGAATGTGTTAGGGAATATGTCCTTTTCCAAAATTATGAGTGGTACACAGACAAAAGGTAGGCTATATTTTTTAAAAATAATAATCTAAATGCAGAAAGCTGCAACAAATGTTTTTGAAAAAAAGGAGAAGAAGAAAGAAGAAAGAAGAAGAAGAAGATGACCCGTGCCATTAAAGAGTTTAGCATCTATTGGAGTAAACAGCAGTTTTGTGAGGATTAAATGAGAAAATGTGTGTGAAAGCATGGAGCTGTCCCAGGCCATGGGACTGATAAAACTTAGTTTCCCTCACCTTTAACTTTTTTTTTTCTGCATTAAACTCACATATCCACTTATTAAAGAACAGAGAGAAAAATCACATGGCTGGTAATCAACTTTTATCTAATACTAGAGGCCCGGTGCACAGACTGTTCTCCAGTGGGGTCCCTCAGCCGGGCCTGGGCCCTCGCACAATCCGGGACCCCTCGGGGGAATGTAGCAGTTCGTGAAGCGGTGGGCAGCCAGGGAGGAGCCCAAGCCCGGGCCACTCCCGCTCATCCTGGGCCCCGCTGCACCTGCTGCTGCCGCCCCCGGTAGCATGCTGCCATGGAGGTGGGAGAGGCTTGTGCTGCCACAGCAGCGCTCACCATCCATGAGCCCAGTGTCTGGCGCCCATCAGTCAGCTGAGCAGCACTCCCGCTGTGGGAGCGCACTAACCACCAGGGGGCAGCTCCTGCATTGAGCGTCTGCCCCCTGGTGGTCAATGTGCATCATAGCGACCAGTCAAATGCTCATTCAGTTGTTCGGTCACTTAGGCTTTTATATATAGTAGAGATATGTATAGCCCATGGACATAGACAATAGTGTGGTGAAGGCCTGGGAGAGGCAGGTGAGAGGTGGAGGTGGTCAATGGGGGGAAAAACAAAAAGAAAGGGGGACATCTGTAATACTTTCAACAATAAAAATAAATTAAAAAATAAAAAAGAACAAGAAAAGGAGGAGAGGAAGAGAGAGAGAGAGAAAAGAACGAGGAGGAAAGAAGGGAAAAAAAACCTTTTAAACACTACATCACTATACTTGCCAACCAAGCTACTGGGACAACTTCTGTGTAGATTTAAGCATGCATTTAACCAAATGAATTTTCCATTGTTCCCACCTGTTTCCCAAATAGCTTCAACTGTTCTGCCTTTGACCTGCTTTGGCTCAATCCTACATAGAATCTGCGCTCTCAGAATACCCCACTCCCGGGCTCCTCCACCACAGAGCTGCCTTGGCAGCAGCTGGGAAAACCTCCAGGGAACAGCTGGTGCCCAAGGCCCCACATTTCTGCCATCTCTGAGGGTCAAGAGTAGTTTCCTGCAATAATGGTATTTAGCGGACACATTTCATTAAAAGAACACCTTACTTTTATGTGTGTGTTTTTTTTCCATTGACAGATAACTCCCACAGTCATTATCTCATTTGGCTCCACTTGGTCTTCAGAACAAGCCTGGCAGACTGTGAACATAATGAATCGAGAGCCAAAGCCCTGGCCTGGGTTCTGCCCCTTGCTCTGATGCTCACCCCATGGATGACAGTGGGTGGGGGCAAAACCCACCTTAACACTCAGGACTCCGTTTCCTTGCTCCAAAATGAGAAGACTAGAGTAGATGATCTCCCCTTAAAATTGACATTTTGGACAAAGGCCTCAAGCAACCTTTCCCCAGTTAACTCTATCCACTGCTGAATGAAATTCAAACTGGTCCGTTACCTTTATCACACCATTTACTGTTTACCCACTCAGATACGACTAAAATAAACCCAAAGCGTCTTGGGTTGTGTCATAGCAAATAAGCTACTTCGTTTAATCCTCCCAACAAATCCTAACTTCAGGTATTATTACCTCTAGTTTTCAGATGAGGTAACTGAGGTGAGAATGAGTGATTTCTGGCAATCACACAGTAGGTAGCAAGGTTCTACCTTCTAGTTTGTGGAAACCAAACCACCTTGGAAATGAAAAACACTACCTTCATGGCATCCAGCTTCACAATGATAATTGTCAACCGTTTATGCCTTCATGTCAAACAATGTTTTAAGCACAATTTCAACTTGCTAATTCCTTAAGGGTAGACGGAGATGGTGTCTAAATTAAAACCTTCACCTCGGAGTGCCTGTGCCCTGTGTGTGCCCTGAACTTCCTTGTTGATTTGTTTCCCCTCTGTCGGGTGGGTCTCTCCTTGACAACTGGGGGCCACATTTAGCCAAGCAGCTGCCCACTGGCGTCTAAAGCCTGCAATATGTAGTTCTGGCAGCATCTCAAAGGATTTATTATTATCATCCCATGATTTCATTATTATTATTATCATCCTTGTGAAATTGGGTAGCTGAGCCCACTACAAAGCATTAAGCCCTAGTTTAACATGAAACAGTCTGTTTTCTGCATTCCCTCCGCAGTTGAGGGATCCCCCTGTCCCTCAGTTTCTGCTCACTGTCAGGCGGCTCTAAGAGGTGGCCTGCAGCCATGGACAAGTCAGCCTGAGTGTTCCTCCCCCCCCGCCCCCCCCCCCCGCAACCTCCCCCCTTCCCCACTGCCCTGTCCCAGTGCCTCTTTGAGGAGCAGCAGGCTCTCAAGGGGCTCTTTACCAAATCGAAGGTGATTACAATGTGATCGGAAGAGCACCGAGCCAGGGGGCAGGAGATGCAGGTTCTGCAACCAAGGATAAGTCTCTTTGCTAACTTGGACCTTGGTTTCCTCATATAGTAAGTGAGGCAACCAAGTGAGATTATTTTGATGCTTAATCTCAAAATAATATTGCTCAGACAAGCTCTAATGGACCCTTTTCCTGGCTTCTGGAGATTCCCACAGGGAAGAACACCTTGTAGGAAAGATCTCAGAGAAAGACCCTCCTACTCCTCACCTCTACTCTACTTCACCCAAAACCAACCTGGTTTACACAAGACTTTACAGAAAACAAAAGCAGCTCTTTAGCAGGGAAATCAGAATTCCTCACCTAAAATGTGCCAAGGTTAAAAAAAAAAAAAAAGGAATTGCTTAGGAGTCCTAAGACTTAGATTTCATCCCAGCTTTTTTTATAACTAGCCAGGTAGCCCTCGGCAAGTACCTCCTGTACCTCTGATAGTTCATCTTCCTAATTCAAACATCAATACTTCTTTGACGTATCCTACCCCAAACAATCTTTGAGGATCATAAGAAAATGTGGCTTGAAAATGTCAGGTATATATAACCCTATATATAGATAAGTTATTAAATTAAGGTCACTTCCTTCCTTTGACCCTAGATAAATCTCAGAAAAACTGCAAGATTGATAAAACATTATAAAATGCTTATCTTCCTATTAGTGGGATAGCTGATAGGTTTAAATTTTGTTGTCGAATTTTAAAATATGTAATTTTAGAGAGAGAGAAAGGAAGAGGGATAGAGAGGGATAGAGAGATAGAAACATCGATAAGAAAGAAACACAATGATTGCCTGATTGCAGGCTCCCTACTGAGGATGGAGCCCAAAACCCGGCCACGTGCCCTGATCAGGAGTCAAACTGGTAACTTCTTGGTTCATGGGTTGATGCTTAACCACTGAGCCGAACTGGCTGGGCTTGTTGTCAAGTTTTAGCAAATCTCCTTCCAGTTTGATTTAACAAATATTTATTAGGAGTGTGCCTTATATTGTTCTGGAGACAAAAGAAGATACTAAAAGGAAGTATAAACTTGACCTCCAGGAGTTTACAGTCTTGTGAATACAAAGAAACTGTGAATTAATTTTAAAACAGTATAATGACATGTTAAAGTGTATGTAAACATATAACAAATGCTCAATCCACCCAAGTTGGGGTCTGAGCCTTCAGCAGAGGGGTAGACCGGTGTTGGCCCAAGTCTGGAACAGGCTGCATGAAGGAGACTGAACTGGAGACAGACTGTGGATGACTGGAACTAACAGTTTTCTACATTTATAATAGCAGACTATCAATAACGAATGCCAGAATTAAATAAGAAAAAGAAGTTTAATATTGATGATTAGAGAGAAATGTCTTATTTCTCTATATTCAAAAGCGACAGATTTCAGACCATAATTTTTTAGGTGATAATTGTGAAAGAATCCAAAGTCCTATTTATTTAGGATGTAGAAATCATAGCACTACATGGTTACATATAAATGTGAAGTCTCAAGGAACTCTTTTTAAAAACTGAGATCTCCTGCTATGAATATATTTTCTCAAAATGGCTGCTTCGTGTCCAAAGCCTTCCCCGGTGACCCCTTCACAAAGCACTGAATCAGCCACAGGTTAATTAGTGCTTCCTGAACATGCTCTGCACACTCCTGCTTCTGTCCCTTCGCTCAAGCCATTCCTCGCTCTGGGCAAGCCCGTCCCTCACCTCTCCAGGTGTGTGAGCCCTGCCTATCTTTAGGACCCAGCTGAAACCCAACGTCCTCCATGAAGCTTTTACTACCTGGTCCACCACTTATCAATCTGCTTCTGAATGCCAAAAGTGCTTATTTTCTGAACTATCAATTTTGCAATGTTTTGTTATATATTTTTTTTCCAGACTCAGGTCCTATCCCCAAAAGAACCTGTTTAAGTCTCTGAAGGCAGGGAACACAGTCACTTTTTGTATTTCCAGTGCTTCATATGGCACCCCACGATGTGGCAGGCCCTCACTGAACATATATTATTGAGCATCTACCTAGTCAAGTCCCAAACTAGCCATGTTTTCCATAACTCCACCATAACTACCCTCCCATTTGAAAAATGGCCAAAATATGTTAGAGATGAACTAAAAGCATTGTATCTTAGGTAATACATAGTGACATAACCTAAAAAAAATACCCTTGAAAAAACTTAATTTTTTTACTCTTTAAAAATAATGCATGCATTATTACAGTATACTCCATAAACAGAAGCATTAATATAGATTTGCCTATCTGAAAAAGGATTTAGCAAAGGGCATTTCTCCTAGCAATGAGACAGCTGAAGAGGTGTAATTTAACAGCTTGCAGAGGCCCGTCACTGTGCTGATTGAGGTGGACAGAAGGCATAGACATGACCAAGGCCCTTAAAAGACACAAACAGGTGGGAGAGTGTGCTGGGGGTGGGCACCGGGCTGCAGAGTACAAAAAGGAGGAAGCTCGCCTTCGGAGAGCAGAGACAAGAGAAGGCAGGGAGCGAGACTGCCCGAGGAATGGGAGGGGAGGAGAAGAGAGAAGAGGAGATCTGAGGCGAGGTCACATCTAGACAGGACGCAGTAAGAAGTAAAGCTAGAACAAAGACAAGTGAGAGGCCAGGGCACAACTAGGGAGAAAGGACGGACTCACAGGACAGGGGATGCATGTAAAGGAAAGACAGATGATCTCTGTGTGACCAGAAGGATAGCGATTAAAAAGGTAAGAATGACAGGAAAGGAAGGAAAAGGGAGTAAGTTAGGGGACAAAGTAAGTGCACAAGTACTAGTTCACGCTTAGCAAATCACCCGGCAGTTAGGCTGAGCTGGAAAGAGAGCCACAGCCATACCCGAGAGGGGACCATCAGAAAGGGGAGGCTGGCAATGTAAGTAACTAGCTACCGAGGCAAAAAATGAAAAGAAGAAAAAAAAAAGAAAAGAAGAAGATGGAAAAGGTGAGAAGCAGGAGAGGGAAAACCCTAAGGAGACACTGGCCCAGAAACCTTTTTAACTTTCTGTAAAAATCTTCAAGGCCCCAAACTAGGCCAAGATTCTGACTGACATTTCTGAGCTCACCAGCTGCTGCTTCCTTGAGAGAATTCTGACAGGAAGGCATAGAAACGCAAGCCAACGCTGGCAGCTCTGGAAAAAATAATCATACTAACACTCCGTGCTCTAAACACCTCAATGGGACTCACGCCTCCCATGGAAGAAAGCGCACAGAGGAGGAGGGACTTGCCCACAACTTTCCCCAGGTAAGCACTGAGCTGCTCCCCCGCGCTGCTTTCCCCTCTAGCTGTCCTCTGGCCCTTCCTGCCTTGCCCATCTGTCTTCCTTTCTTTGTGCATTTTTGGGGAAGCCCTGCGGGGGATCTGCTTCTGTCATCTGAAGCCAGCACTGCGGCATCTGTAGGAGCAGGTGAAGACCACATCCTGTGTTCTGCGTCTCACACAGATTGGGGAGGACCGCTAGAATTCAGAGCCAGCAGGCAGAGCTAGGGGAGGGGAAGTAAATGGGAGAAATCACCCCTGCCCACATTATCAGTGCATGGGAATGACTTGTGGGCTAGTATTGACAATGGACTTGTTTCTGTGTGCTGAGGCTTGGAGCAAAGGCAGAGGGGAAGGATGGGTGCGGAAGACGGAGGGACAATAAAAGGCAGGGGCTCTTGCAAGGTAGGGCTGGTCAGTTACCTAAAGAAGAGCTAGGGTTGGAGGAGTGATGGATGAGAATTTGACAGCATAGGACCTTGAACTTGGGACTTGTCCTTCTGGTGCTTTGGTAAGATATTTTGAATGCACGTTGAAATTTTCTTCAGAGCAACTCAAAGGAATTTATTTCAAATAAGAAATGTATCTCAAATATGCAATCATTGAATGGGAGTGGTTCCTTCAGATAACCCCACAGACTTGCCCACTAAGACAATGTGAAGTGTTACATCTTTAAAAAAAAAAAAACAACTAAGAAACTAAGTTCCCCTGCAATGTATTTCTTTGGAAAACTAGGACAAGAACCAGATTCTCTGACTTGTTCTCTGGACCTTAAGCAATTCTTAATTCTCACTCAATGTACTAGGTTCACACACACACAAAAAGTAAGATTTTGGAGCTAAAGAGCTTTATCATTATTCCGTATTTATATGTTATCTTACATTACATTATCAATATGATCCCTCTGCCAATATAACATGAGGTCCTGTGAGTCAGTGCACCCTCTGCTGGTCTATCTTCTCAAGAAAAACAATCGCCTCATTTTATACTCTTTTCACCAAACCCCACCGAAGGCTTATTGGTAAGAATTGGAAGCCAAAGGAGGTGATTCCCTGTAGTGGAAACCCCTCAAGCGGAAGACTCTTAGAAACTCCACAGACCGGTTCCCCCTCTCTGCACCCTCATATGTGAAAGCTCCTACAGCCACACCCTTGAAGAGCCACCTTCCTGGCTTTTGTTTGGCTTTACTCCACTTCCTCACCGCCTCACGATTAGGAGCTCTGAGTGTGAGGGCCAGTTTCTTGCCCTTGAACTACTGAGTGTCAGAAACACTGAGCTAGTGCAGTGGTTCTCAAAGTGTAGTCCCCCAGATAAGCAGCATTAGAACCGCCTGGGTATTGGTTAGAAACGGGGGTGCAGCCTGGCAATCTGTGTCTTAGCAAGCCCTCCAGGTGACTGATACACTGAATTAGAAAATTAAGATTTGTTTTAAAGGGCTCTTTCCTGAACCACAGAGCTCAGATCTCTTTACAGGTGTGACTGGTCTTCTGCAGCTTCTAAAGGAGACCTTTCCCCAAACCACAACCTCTCAGGGCCTGTGTCCTTTATCTGTATAAAAAGGATATTTATAATGCCAGCTACTTGTTACAGCACTGAGAACTGTGCCCGCACACAGTAGGTGCTCTAAGTGTGCTGATGGTGGTAGCGGCAGCATTATCTACTGCACCCTTACTATGTAAACGCTCTTCACAAAAGCAATAGGCAGTGTGGGAAATCAAAAATGAAGCTGTCAGGACCCCAGCCCTTGTGAGAGGAGATGCATGCATTACAGGCACACAAGGAATCAAGCAGCCAGTAAGATGTGCCTGTGCCTGTGTACAGGTACAAACAACAGGAGCTGAGAAGAGGCAGAGCTACAAGTGGGAGAAAACTTGGTGGGGAAAGTGTCCTTTGAACTGATCCTTAAAGAGAGCAATTGTAATCAATGAAGATGGGCAAAAGGAAAAGAGCATTCCGGGTGGAAGATGAGCACAGGGAACACTGCAAAGAGAAGACATTAGCGGTCAGGGGTAGACAAGAGTGCCTGATCCCCTTTCTGTTACTAATACGTGAACTGCTGATGGGTAGAGAGGGGTTGCCCACTTGTCACCAGAATTGCTGGAATTCCTCTTTTAACCCAAAGTAATGATTTTTCTTAGACTGTTGTAAAATGAGTCTCTTCCGGTACCGATTTCATTAATGAGCATTCAGATCTCTGTCTTGTTTATTATTAGAGCCACGTTTTTCAAAGTCCTCTGCTCACTGGTAACGGAAAACATGGAGAATGGTGGCACAAATGCCGATTCCTAGGCCCTGGCCCAGGTGGCTACTTCAGCATCTTTGAGAGCAAGTCAGAAAAATCTTCATTTTAACAAGTTCCCTTCTGACTCTAATATTCACTCAAGTTTGAGAGCAACTCTCCTAGAGCTGTTGTTTCCCCCAAATTTGCTGAGCATAGAAATCACCTGGGAGTGCTTGTTAAAAGTGTGGCTACCCAGCCAATCCCTCAGAGATTTCAGTTCCATGGCCCCTGGAGTGGGGTGTATGGGAGAGGAGTTTTAATAAGTGCCTTTGTGGCACTAAGGATCAGGCAAGTTTGGGAAATTGAGTGTATTAGAGTGAATTGGGTTAGCGAAATGCTTCAAGTTATAGGTCAGCCATACTAGCTGTGTGACTTGGGTGAGTTTCTTAACTACTCTAGTTCTCCAAATTAACCTGCTGGAGATGGTTTCATCCTGTGTAATAAAATGTACTTCGCAGAATTGCCGGAAGTGTAAACAGGTACTGGTAAACGCTTAGGACAATGTTGGCTCCACCTCCTTGCCCCTTCCTCCCTTGAAGTCCCAGCTCCAGCTCTCCAGCTCTGATGAGGGGCCGGGCAAGGACATCAGGGATGACAAAATGCCACCAAAACTCCCCTCTTCTGAGCAAGGCGGCGGGACGCTGCAGGGGGAGAAGACGGGCTCTTGGAGCTGCCTTGCTCTTGGCTGCTCCTGGGGAGTTAAAATGGGACTCATGTCTATGATTGAATCAACATTCAGAGCTGGCCAGTCCTCTAAAAATAGCAAGATGTTCTGGCTGAGCCTTAGGAAAAATAAGGTCCTATCCCGACATACTACCCCACGCTTGCCTTAAAAGGAGGGGCCGTTGCTTTATTTCCTATCTCCTCGACCAGACAAGGGTAAGCCCCACATAACCTGGCTTGTATCTGGTGAGCCCCAGAATAGCCTGTTTCAGAGAACACCAGCAGAGATAAGAGTGCATAAGGTTACAAATGCTTAGCTTTGGGGCTGGATAACTCTGTGCAGACCACTCCTCCTGCAGACACTAGTAGGGCCCTAATCCCCATAAAAGTATGCAATTCTGATTACATTTTAAGAAACTATTATCTATTGTTTTAAATTTCTAAGCCTGACTGTGGGTCAGGAAAGGGACTAGGAGACCTAAGTTGCCTATGATAGAAATTCAGAGAGCAAGATTCAGGTGATTTTCTGCAGAAAGCTCTGGTTTCCTCTTCTTACCCAGCAAAGGCCTGGCTGAGTAAGGTCAGGTCTGTTATCAGAAGCAAAGTCTAGTGGTCAAGAAAGAGACAATCTGAGTATCTCACCATATATATCTTTTTATAAGGGCTCTGAAAATGGGACTGGGCCCCAGATATTCAGAACTTTTAATGATTCTTGTCAGAAAGGACACTGATGAATCCCTTTCCTTAAAAAAATCCTTTGCAAGCATACTAAACTAGTAAAAATAGTTTTTGTAAAATGTGAAAGTATTTTTTATACAATCTAAGCTTTTCCACGTATTTTAGAACCACCCCTTGTATAACAATTATCATGTGAATGAAACTGTAGATCAAATATAAGGACTTCCATGCAATGAGTAGTTTCAGTTGCTGTATTAATATTAAATACACATTAAATAATAGAAATAATAGTAACAGAGACCATTTATTAAACTTCTAATACTGTGTTCACAGCACCTTACATAAATCTATATCCTTAAAGCCTCCTGTTGAGTAAACATTATTCTCACTTTATAGGTGAGGAAACTGAGGCTCAGGGAAGGTTAAGTAGTCAGCTCAAGGTCACAAAGCCAGAAGGCACAGATGCCTAAGCCGAGCTCTTCCTCCCTACACCCCTCTGCTGCCAATAACCTTGAAGATGGTATTGTTAGCCTATAATTCAGACTTCTCCCTGTCTTAACCATCCTTGATTTTCCCCTAATTAGAGAGTCTTTCTGAGGACCACTAATGGATAATCACATTCTCATCTCTCTGTCATGCTGTGTCTGAGTGATTTATGTTCAAATCCTGCCCTGCCCGGTGAAAGAAATAGGAAAAGAATGGTGCTGGCTGTTTATGCGTGTGATGGTACCTTTACTGTTACTTACTTCTGAATGCTTTAAAATGGCCCTTGCTTCTCAGGAATAAGGGAAGGACAATTTATTAATTAAGACTTTTGAAAAATTGTCTGACTACAGGGCAAAGAGAGGGAAAAACAAATCTTGTTTTCAATAACGTGTTGAATGACATTTTGTATTGCCATCAGCCTGTTCCAAGAAATTCACGGTCCTCGCATGAGTGTGTTACCTCATTAATCTTCAGCTCACCCTGTGGTAGGCAGCGTGGTTACACCACCACCACAGGAATGAGGAAAAGAAAGGTGGTGATCTTGCCAATACCACAGAGCACACAAGTGGCCAGGTGACACCTCATACCTTCCCACTCTTCCTATTAACACCACCTGCCCAGTCCAGAAGATTTGGGCAGGTAAGAAACTAAATAAGTAATCTGGAAAGAAACGTGCATCCAATGGTGGTATGAATGCTCTTGGCCTTATGCAAAACTCAGAAGAACATGCCTTTATATCTCCCCTCCTATAATTTTCCCTTTCATGTATGCCTGGTCTGAAATATTTGATGTCATTGTAGTTGTTTCTTTTGTTTGTTTGTTTGTTTTGTTTGGGGGTTTTTTTTTTTGGCCTACCTCTCACTCCATTTTCTAACCTGTTCCCTGTGTCTCCTTCCTGGCATATTAAGTTAGATGACCAGAGAAAGGAGGAGGAGACTCAAACGCAATCAAACCATTAGTTATTAAAAGTTTTCTTTCCTTCCTTCCTTCCCTCCTTCCTTTTGTTGTTTTCCCTGCAGATTTTGAAGAAAACTTTTAAGTGACCTTTGACCATGTGAGGTCGGATTTGACAGAAAGACAAAAACATTCACACCCAAATGATGGGTGCTATCTCCTGGAATGGTTAGCACTGTCTTGGTTATCTTATAGCACTTTTTTTCCTGTTTCTTTTGTATTCTTACATGAATTGATCACTTTCTGGAAGCTGGCTCTTTCTAGATCTCTGGACCAAATAATTTGGGGGAGGGGGTGGCTCTTGTCTAAGCAAACCCTCATTTCTGAAACTCACATGCCAAACACTTTGGAGATCTTGTTCTGACAGATTTAACCAGGTAACCTTTACTCAGCTCATTAAGTTCCCAGGTTCATTGGAAGAGATAGATATTCTCACCTTCTCAGAGGCTCAGCCACATCTTCTCCTTGGCACACTGCCTCCCTCCCCATCAGCCTTCACTTTTGACAAATCACAGCCCCCAGATGTGTGGGGGGAGAAAAGGCAGCCCCACATCCTCACTGACTCGAAGCTTGCACTTGACAATCAGGAGGACTGCGTTTTCACAGAAGCTTATTTAGCAATTGGGTTGGGTTAAATGAGCTACTAGATGATTCCCAAAGTCAGATTTGGCTGGAGTGCCAAGAACATTTCCCTATTTTCCTGAGAAAAAGTGTGGTGTCTCAACCATCACCACCTAGGGGACCCCTAGGGCACAGCTGCAGAGGAATAGATGTCAGGATAAATCCTACAGTGTTCCCTTCCTTCCTTCTCAACTCTTACATTCTACACCTTTCGCTAAGGGTTGATTCAAGACCATCCCTCCAACCTGATTAGTTTTTTTTAAAGAATTACTATTTGCATATATGTAGACCTGTTCATTTCTATGACCCTCATCTGTAAAACCAGGTAAAAATAATAGCTGCTTCACAGAGTAGTGGATGTAAGTAGCTTGTATAGGCAAAGCACCGAAAGTGATCCCTGTCATAGAGAGTAAGCTTGAAAAAAATTTCACTCTTCTTTTTATTACTTTTATCATTAGATTTCATTAAGCCCTCATCAGTGCTGTGAGCCTCAAACCATTTTTGGGGTGCAGTTTTTCTGTTGTCATACTCCCTGTTTTCTGGTAGTGAATTAAAGGTCATGAAGCTGAAATCCCCACTGCCCTTTAGCCGGGGTGGCCTGTCCAGACCCCAATGGCCTGACAGCTGCCAGCGTCCCTCACTCTTCCGTGGCTCTGGCCTCATAGCTTGTGGGGCAGGTGATGGGCTGGGGGAGCAGAAGCCGAACAGCGAAATCCTTCCCACAATGAATAATCGCGCTTGGAATGCTGCCCCGGCAGCTGCAGGCTTCACCACGTGCACAGCAGACATACAGTAGGAAACCCAGGAGGGCTTGGCTCTGTTTCTAAGCGGGATTTGTTCTTCATGCATATGCAGAATGCCTCTCTGTTGAATTTCCTCTCTTTTTAAAAAATGTTCCCTTCATGGGAATTCAAACATTAAAATCCTACTCAAATGTGGAAAGCAGCAGCTATTAACTTAATGAATAGTGATAACAAAGATTATAGCTGCACCAAAATAAGCCGGTGAAACTTGGGTGCTGTTTATTTCTGAACAAACAGCAGGGGAGAAATAGGGTCCCCCCAAAGCACTGCCTGCCATTCCTCACAGATACTTCCAAGATGGTTTGGGGGGGGGAGGGTCCTAGTGGTCCTGCCCTCTAAGCACTTCCCATCTAGAGGAGGAGAGAGGTGAGAGTGGCCCACAGCTGAGATCCTGGCCGCATCTCGAAGGTGGACAAAGCCTGGGCCAAAACTGCTTCCCGAGGCCACATGCTTCTTTATATCCCCATACGATTACTTTGCTATGGAATGTAAGGAAGTGTGTGGTTTCGGGGAGCGCCTCTTCACTGGTCCCATGGTCCTAACCAGAGAACAGGTTTGACCCTCCTCCTCACCAGGGCTTTGTGGCACAGGCGTCTCCCTCACCAATGGAGAGAGAGCCTCCGGATCTGTCTGGCTGCTCTCCACGGGCCCTTCTCTCGCTAGAGGTCCCATCACTCAGCCCCAGAACCCCGCACGCAGCTGTGGTCCCAGCCTCAGACCTCAGGCCTCCTGGGCAGGGAGAGGCCATATCACCTAAGGGTGTTTCACAGAATCAGCCCAGCCCTCCAAGCTCCTTCCTCCAGCCATTCTGCTCCTGAAAGGAGATGTTTCCAATAATAACCAAATTGAACTGTGATTCTTTTAGATCTGTCCTTTCCTTTTATAATCATCTGTGTCCATGGCAGTTTGCACATTTCCTAGGGCTCTCACTGCAGTTAGAAAGGCAGGGGCTCTGAGCCCAGGAGGCCACAGCCTCTGGTCACAGAGTCAGGCCCCTGACCCTGCTCTGCTATCATTTTCACTAGGCCCTGTGGCCAAGCAGAACCTTAGGATGAGACTGTTAGGGGGAAAGGGTGAGGTGCTAAAATGGTGATTCACTCATCTAATTGGCTAAGCCCCTCTCCCTCCTCCTCCCTGATCCCCTGTGTTCCCAGCCCCAACCTTAAAGGGCTGAGCCCACACCAAGAAGGAGGTGGAGATGGACTTAGGGAGAGAAGCTCTGAGCAGAAGGAGAAACTGCAGTCACCCACAGCGCAGGCCATCCCTGCCCCAGCGTTTTGGAATGAGGGAGGGGGCTGCAGAGGTCTCCCTCCCTCATTAACCCCAGCTCCAGGCTGGCTGCCCACAGGCCACAGCTTGGCTTTCTTGCTGCAGTGTGAGTGTGTGAGGGAAGGGCCCACACTAAATGTATATGCGGAGCTCTTAAGCGGAACCATGAAAAGAGACACATGAAAAGGTGTGATTCAAAGTGTACAGGAGGAGGCTATAAAAGAACTGAGACGCAGCAAAAAGAGGACATGGGATGAGGAGGAAAGGGACGGACAAAGGGAGGATGCACATGTATGTATTTATAGAGAGAGCAGACAGCAGATACATGCACAGTGGCCGGAGATGAAGGGTGCCTTTCCCTCAGGTGAGGGCATTCAGAGTACAAGGGGCCACACCCCTCAGTAGGCTGCAGCAACACAGGGGACAGCACCCACCTACCTCATCCAGACACCAGCAGCTGCCTATTGACCTTCAAGGACATGCTGACCTGTACTCTTTGGGGAATGAGGAGAACTTGGAGAATGACTAGAGATGGAGCAGTTATAAGAGTGAACACAGAAACTGGGAGCTTTACGTCAGTGGTGGTTAATTGGAGGTGGTTTTGCCCCCAGGGCACATTTGGCTAAGTCTGGGGACATTCCTAGTTGTGACAGCCAGGGGTACTACTGGCCTCTAATGGGTACAGATCACAGATGCTGCTGCACACCCTACAATGTACCAGGACAGCTCTCCACAGCCAAGACTCGACTGACCCCAAGGTCAACACGCCAAGGTTGAGAAACCCTGCTTTAGAGGGCTGTGCTTTGAATGAATAAGGTTTCTGACATCAGCATATTGTGACTTATTATCTTCCGAAGAAAATTACTGTCTTTGCTTTATGAACACTCATGCCTGGAAACTAGGCAGCTGCCTCAAAATTCTGCTTCTTTCCGATGACAACCCTTCCCTTTTCTAAATCATACCTGCTCTAAAGATAGCTTTCCCTTTGTTACCCTGGAGGTTGATTGCATGTCATCTGCTCAGAAATCGGGGGGGGGGGGGGGTTCTGTGTGAGCAGGGCAGGATGTGAGTAAAGAAGAAAGAGATGATGAAGAGAAATGTCCTGATTGAAGAAATTAAGAGGCATGATGTTCTGACTGACGAGCTGGACCCACACACTCTTTCCATCCTGATTTCAGACTGGGTGCTGACCTGCACCCCACGGCTGCCTACTCCCTTGTTCCCCAGGAGGGCCTGAGGAAGGATGGCTGGGCTAGGGCAAGGTTAGCCACAGGAAGAACTGAACTGCCGTCTTAAGACCCCCCCTGTCATTGGTAGGAGAAGGAGGGTGAAGGTAAGATGCCTGGTGCTGAGCCAGCGGGATGCATGCCAAGAAAGAGGAGATTCCGCACGAGAAAGAAGCCTCAACATCAACCTGCCTGGACATCCTAGAACCCATGCTTTCCCGCCACCACCATCCCAGTGTGCTTCCAACTAGCTGTTGTTTCTACCGTGCCTTGTTGGGTTCTTTGATTTCTGGAATATCTTATTCCGGACAGAGCTCCCAAGAGGGGGTCCATCTGGCAGATGTCTGCCTGGTTGGTTAAACCAGTTCTGCTTTGCCTGAAGTGGTTTCCAACTTCATAGATGACATAAACATACCTGTGCTGATGGAAGGAATATACATGAAGGACAGGTTGGCGTTGAGAGTGAAACTCTTGGCCTCAAAAACAGTCAGAATTGTTTCTAAGACTCCCTGACCCCAGAGAGTGTCCATCGTGCCCGCTGGGGACTTAGTGTTGGCCACCTTTCCTTTGTTTTCACTAAGCCTTGCAACAGATAGGCAAGGCAGCTACCCTCCCCAACTACGCAGATGTGAAACTGAGGTTTAAAGATGTGATGTAACTTCCTAAGAGCAAATCACTAAATAAAATGTAGAGCCAGGAAGCAAGTGGTATTTGAAATCACCTAAGTGCGACACCAAGACCACAGGCTTTCTACTCAATTACACTTCTCTTCATCGGGGAGAAAAAATAAAAGGGCAGGTAACCCCTACCCCGAGGGCAGTTCTGGCATCATTTAAACTACCCTGCCTTCCTTCCTCTTTCCCCACCTGTTCAAATACATCATGCAGGTAGCCAGGCTGCCTTACTAGGGAGGGTTTCCTGCTTAATCACCTCCCTACCCCCTTGATCACACTCAGAAATAGGAAGAGACCAGTGGGTACCTCTCCAGTCCAGTGGTTCTCAAACTTTAGCTGCATCCGAATCACTTGAAGAGCAGGTTACAACATAAATGTCTGGCTCTACCCCCACATGTTGCTTCTCTTTTGCACGGTCGCCCCATAAGTTCTTTCACACTGGAATCCAGATTTCTCCTTTAAAATCTACAAGAATCAAAGTTTTCCATGTCACACATTTGTCAAACCAAACAACTTTAAAGTCTATCGCCGAAAAAATAATTACTCAATAAAATGTAGTGTGTTCACATATTAGAAAACTATAAAGCAATAAAAATGAATAAACTGCAGCTGCCAATCACTATAGGGGAAGTTTACATTTGAACTGAAAATAACAAGTCGCAAAAGAATGCCTATGGTATGATGTCATTATATTAAAAAATGAGCAAGATGTTATTTAGGAATATATGCATAAATGGTAAAAACTATATTTTTAAAAGGAACTCAGAATAATAGTTACCTCTGAGGAGAAATTAAAGAACTAAATTGGGAAAAGCATTCTAGAAGCCTCATAATATTGGTAAGGTTCTCTTTCTAAGTAGATGATTGTTTGTGGATATTGGTTTTATCATTATGTGTCACAACTTACATATGTATTACATATATTCTTCTATATATGTATCCCATTTGAATAAAAAAAAACCTAATTTTTAATTTACTAGTATTATAAGAATTAAAATGTAAAATATTCACATAATATAAACCAAAATGTTAAATTTATTTTGGAAGATGGGAGGAGAGAGAATTATGAGAAACTTTCGTTTTCCACCTTCTACAATTTTCTGTATCTTTTTAATTCTTCATGATGTTTATATTTGAAAAAAGAATAAGGATCAAAGAAAGGAAATAAAACAAAGTCACGCAATTCAAAATAAAAATTATGTATGGTATTCACAAATCCCGTGAGAGGATGTTCTGGGCAAGGCAATCCACTGGGATCTGACTCATGCTAATGCTGGTTCTCTCTGTGTTGCAGGCTTGGATGGACCAATGATGCTTGCGATATACCAAGGAATCCTCACACTAGCGGTTGCCTGCAGCCACTCCCGATGGAGCTGCCTCCTGCTCTGGCTGGTCAAACGGAACCAAGTCCGTCTTCCTGAGAGGTTTGGTCCCCTTCAACCAGCTACAGCAGGGCTGGCCATGCCCAGTCCCCGGAGGAACAGAAGAGACCCGCCTGTGGCTGAAATTACATACTAACGCTTCCCTTCAGAAAACGACTCTGCTTTTATCATATACCCTTATGTTCCCAGGAAGGGAGAAAAGAGGAGCCCTGGGTTCAAAAGTCAGCAATATTTTCACACTTGACACACAGAGTTCTGTGGCTTTACACCCACAACTAGATCCCCTCACATGCTCCTGACACACACAGTCCGTAAAGATTCTGAGGAGGGAATTGTTGCCAGCTCTGGTCCAGCCAGGGTAAGAGTGAGACCTCAGAGACAGGACTTCTGCTCACAGGGACTAACAGTCTAAGATAAGAAACTGGATGTATGAATACGGCACAATTAAATGGAATTGCAAGTCGGAGCATGGCTAGTTCGGAACATAATACTTCTTACACAGCACACCATACATGCCTAGCAGATTGTGTACCACCAAGGCTTTATTGACCCTTTCAGCCCAAGATATCTATTCACTAAGCAATATACATGGGACTCAGTTTCCTGGTCTGTAGAAGGGTGATAACAATCATAGCACCTATCACATAGGATTGTGTGTGGAATGAAATGAGAACACATGTAAAGGAGTTTAAAAGCTCTCAATAAATCTTACCTCACCTGTCCTTCCAATTTCTCTTTCAAAATGGTGTGTCTTTGACAGTGTATGCCCAAAACCAAGGAGTATGCCCAAAACTTAGCTAGTGCTCAATTCCAGAGGTACATGTGTGCACAGGCTGGACTCTGACATAATATGGTCTCATGATGCCCAGAGTCCACCAAGCCTACGGAGGGTGTGGCGCTCACCTGCACATGCCTTGGAATCAGGGAGACCTGGGTTTGAATCTTGCCCTTTTCATTTATTAGCTCTGATATGTCCTCTCCGACCTCAGTTACATTATATAAACTTCAGTTTCCTCTTCTGTAAAATAACAACAATACTTAAAGTTGATTTAGGAACTTAAAAAGATAATGCGTATAAAGAGCTAACTATAATCCCTCAATAAATGGTAGCTGTTGTTTTTCTATTGTACATGGCCACAACTCAAGGCCAAATTTGTGTCCACAGACACCAGAAAGGTGGAAGACCAAATTAAAAAAACAACAAAAAACTAAAAATAAACAAAACCTCATTATAGGGTATATTTATGCTCCAACTACAAATACTACAACGAAACAGCATGCATTCATACTTGTATGTGTTACCAGTATGTAATAAATTTTACTAAAAATAAATGTTTGAGTATCATCTTAAAGAAATATCCTGCCAAGAAAGCCTTCATTTGTGAGTGCTGCTGAAATGCTAGTCTGTAACCACATCCTCCTGAGCACGTGAAGGTCCACTGAGCGTGAAACCCAAGGTGTGGAGCTTAGATACAGGCACTGGAGCCTGATTGTGTGGGACCCCAGCTCCCCAGACTCCAACCAGCTGTGCCATTTGGGCAACTTGCTTGACCTCTTTGGGCCTGAGTTTCCTCATATGTAGAATGAGGATATTAACAGGAGTATCTACCTCACAGGTCTTTCATGAGAATGAAATGAAAATACATGTAAAGGTCTAAAACTAGGACTGGGTACATATTAAGCTTGTAAAACTTTTTATCTTTGACAATGGATCTGAGATGTTCTGGAAACTAAATTGGTGTTCAATAAAACCTATTTAATAAATGACCACCTTCTCTGTATTTTTATTCTAAACACAAACTATGGGACCAAATACTCCGGCCTGTCTCCTTAAATACAGCACACGGGTGCAAACCGACAGTCAGGGGCAGGGTGCTGTCAGGCGCAGGGGGCCGCCAGCTTCTCTCTGCCTCCCAGTTCCACCGTGTGATGGATAAAGCTTCCCTGAGAGCTGGACGTGTGCCTCTGGAGTAGAGGCAGGGCGTCCTGAGGCACACCAACAGAGCTCCCAGGCAGGCACCAGGCTCAGCCACGTGAAAACCATGATGATGGTGTGGATGAAAAAGTAGCCACACACTAAACCTGCCAAGCTCAGGGAGGCCTACATGGTGGCATTACAAACTCAAGGACCTAAAGTAACCACATAGGATGGTCTGAAATTAAAACTTTCCAACAAGAGCGGTTCATGGCAGGTAGTCATGTCCTAGGCTGGTATTTTTTCCCTAACCAAGGTCAATCTATACCTTAACTGAGCCTTTTCACCTAAAGTAACATACCTGATAATGTAATCTTTGGAATGTCAGAGTAATCCCCTTCTCCAAACCCCTCAGGGCACAACCTCTACAGAAGAGCAGGAGTCCAGGAACCCCCCATTGTTCTTTTGTTCCCCCAATACCATCTCTAGGTGCTTGCTGTAAATATTCATTGTGGACATCCTGTACCCACCAAGGTAAATTAAGTATCTCTCCATTTTACTGTTTATCCAATCTCCCTAACCTATCACCAATAAATTTTATGTGAGTAACCCCCTTATATCTTCCTCTTTGATTCTGATGTATAAAATAAGTGGTAGAGGTGCCATTTTCTCAATCCATTGAGATTTTGCTTTATAGAAATTATCATCAATTTGGCTCAAATAAACTCACAAAAATTCTTACAGGTTGGATGTTTTTTTACATTGGCACTGGTCAAAAAATACATGTATTTTACAAGGAGGGCCATTTTCCATCTGAGAGAGCAGAGGTCACGTAGGTGAAGATTAGATGAACAGTGGCAGGTGCACGCTAGGGGACTAGCGAAAAGGTCACTTTCACATTTGGGATTTTATGGCTAAAACACCCGATGAAAACAGGTTAGAGTTAGACCATATAAGTCGAAGATTAAATAGTGTTAAGAAAAAGGCAGCCCACACACAGCTTGACTTGACAGATACCAGCCACTCCCACATAACTGGGTGGTTTTGGAAGCAACTCCATACCTGTGACAGGCCCCAGGACTTGGGTAAATATTACCTTCCAAATTCCCCCATCCTTGCCCTTGACCACCCCCGCCCGCCCCCCCCCCCGCCCCCATCTTTGAGGGCCACAGGATGGAAGCAGTTCTAGCCACAGCCTGCATCCAAATTTGAGATACTGTACTGGTCCCTCATACTCAAGTTTCCATATGATTTGCATAAAACCATGTCAACGTAAGAACCATTCAGACGTGTAGAGAATTTGTGTGAGTTTATTTGAGCCAAACTGATGACAATTGCCAGGAAGCAGAATCTCAACAGATTGAGAAAATGCTCCAGAGAATGGCAGTTTTGCAGCTTATTTTACACATTACAATCAAAGGAGGAGGTGTAAGGGGGTTATATGAAATCCATTTGCGATAGATTAGGGAAGTGGGAGAAGGCAAAATGGGGAATCTCTGGGATTGGATAAAAAAATAAAACAAATAGACATGTACTTATGTTACAGAGGTTGTTATAAGGTAGTTAACAGTCAACAATTAACACGATAATAATGAGGGGATTTGTGGTCTCTGCTCTGGTGTGGGGGTTGTGCCCTGGCTGAGGGGCCTGGGGGGGAAAGAGGAAATTACCCTGAAATTCCTAAGGTATGGTATCCTAAATGCAAAAAGGCAATAGACAGGCTCATTTAAGGTAAAGATTGACCTTGGTCAAGAAAGATACCGGCCTAGGACATGACAACCCACCATGTCTCCCTTTTACCTAGAAAGTTTTAATTTCAGACCATCCTATGTGGTTACTTTGGGTCTCAGAGTTTGTAAGGCCGTCATACAGGCCTCCCCTGAGCTTGTCAGGGTTAGTATGTGGCCCCTTTTTCATCCACAACTAGAAGAGGAGCAGATGCACCCCTGCTCCCACTAGCCACTAAGAAGAAAGGCAGAATCCTTAAGAAAACATGTTTTCTGGTAAGTTTAAAGCGTCCTGGTATCTTTGTCCAAAAGTCCCACAAGACCCAAGTCTGCATTTTAGTAGAGTCAAGTTCAGTCAGACTTCGCTTGCTCATCCTGCCACAGTCCCTTTTCGGGGCAGAAATCTAGGTTAGGCCACCCAGCGGGGCATGTGGTTTTGCTATTGCTGCTGTGTCCCCTCATGTGTGTTCTTGTATAATCATCATTCCTGTGCCGGGAAGAGGCAGCACATGATGTCACAATGGTCAAAACTGACAACTCTGGGTCACCTTCAAAATGGATCCCACCCCCACATCGGGAAACACTATCAGTGAGAGGGAGAACATAACACAAAAGTGCGGATGGGGTTCTTCCCGGAAGCATTAATGGAAAATAGTGCTGGGCTATCCGTTTTGCAGAAAGTCAGGGAAAAAAAACACACACACACACAAAAAAACCCAAGTAAATCCCATTAAACAAATTAACCAAAGATTTTCTTTTATACTAGAGGCCTGATGCATGAAATTTGTGCAAGGGGCTCTGCCCTTGCAGCTGCGGCGGCTTGCCTCAGCCCTTGCAGCCCTGGCTTCAGCAGTAAGGTCGTCCATAAGGACGTCCGGAAGGTCATTCGGCTGTCCAGTCTAATTAGCATATTATGCTTTTACTAGAGGCCCGGTGCACAAAAATTTGTGCACTCGGGGAGGGAGGGGGGGGTCCCTCAGCCCGGCCTGTGCCCTCTCCCAGTCTGGGACCCCTCGGGAGATAACGACCTGCTGGCTTAGACCTGCTGCCGGGTGGCAGAGGGCAGACCCAATCCCTAGGTGCAGCCCCTGGTCGGGCTCAGAGCAGTGCCATTTGGGGAGTTGGGGCACCGCCCCATGTCATGCACAGAGCAGGGAGAATCAGGAGGTTGCGATGCCACCCTCAGTCACGCTCAGGGTAGGGCCGATTGGGGGGTTGGGGCACCGCCCCGTCACACTCAAGGCAGGGTCGATGGGGAGGTTGCGGCGCAACCCCCTGTCACGCACAGAGCAGGGCCAATGAGGGGGTTGGGGCGCTGGCCCCTGTCACTCACAGAGCAGAGCCCATCAGAGGGGTTGGGGCGCCGCCACTCAGGGCAGGGCCGAAGGGGAAGTTATGGCTCTACCCCGTCACACACAGAGCAGGACCCGTTGGGGGGGGGGGCGGGGGGGAGGGGGTTGGGGCACCACACCCTGTCACACACAGAGCAGGGCCGATCAGGGGGTTGGGGCACTGCACCCTGTCACACACAGAGCCGCAGAGCGATCAGGGGGTTGGGGAGCTCCCCCCTATCAGGCACAGAGCAGGGCTGATCAGGGGGTTGGGGCGCCTTCCCCTGTCCCGAACAGAGCAGGGCGGATAGGGAGGTTGTGGCCCCGCCCCCTGTCGCACACAGAGCCGCAGGGCGATCAGGGGGTTCAGGGGGTTTGGGCACTGCCCCCTGTCACACTGATGCCGGTGCCGGGAGGCCTCGCGGCTCCGCTGATCCCCGTGCACTGGGTGTGTGTGGCGAGGGAGTGTCCCTCAGCCCAGCCTGCCCCTCTCACATACTGGGAGCCCTCAGGCGTTGACCCCCATCACCCTCCAATCGCAGGATCGGCCCCTTGCCCAGGCCTGATGCCTCTGGCCTAGGCGTTCGGCCCGGGCAGCGGGGACCCGCAGCTGCAGCGGCCCCACGATCGTGGGCTTCGCTTTAGGCCCAGGCAAGGGACCCCTAGCTCCTGGGACTGCCAGCTTCGACCGTGCCCAGCTCCCATCGCTGGCTCCACCCCTACTTCCTGCTATCACTGGCCAGGGCGGAAAAGGCACCTGATTCTCCGATCATGGCTGGGGGGCAGGGCTTCTTCCTGCTTTCCCTTTGGCCTCCCTGCATTGTGCCTACATATGCAAATTAGCCGCCATCTTGTTGGCAGTTGATTTGCATATAGCCCTGATTAGCCAATGAAAAGGGTAGCTCGTACGCCAATTACCATTTTTCTCTTTTATTAGTGTTGATTATGATAGATGATAATTCCAGTGCTGGCAAGACTGTTGGAAAACAGGCAGCTCACACACTGCTCCAGGGAGTGAATATCGATATATATTCTCTGGAGCACTATTTATCAACACATGTTCATTGAGGATGCTCTTATTTTCTCTGCCCTGAATCCTCCCTTTCTCTGTTAACAGCTTGGTCCCCTTTCCTGGGCCATTCTTCTTAAAATTCTTTCTCCAATTGAAATTCTTCCTCCATTTAAAATTCTTCCTCCACTCCATTCACCAGGTTTGTACAAGAATCTTTCACAACCACAAGGGGCTAGCAGTGGTTCTCAACCTTCTGGCCCTTTAAATACAGTTCCTCATGTGACCCAACCATAAAATTATTTTCGTTGCTACTTCATAACTATAATGTTGCTACTGTTATGAATCGTAATGTAAATATCTGATATGCAGGATGGTCTTAGGCGACCCCTGTGAAAGGGTCGTTCGACCGCCAAAGGGGTCGCGACCCACAGGTTGAGAACCGCTGTGCTAGAGGCTCTAAGCAATCCTAGTGAGCCCTTTGGTGGTCTATAAAACTCAGGGATTTATCTCCTCAGAGAGCTAAAATGGGAAGTTCTAAAACTCTACAACCAGTCCTAGTATTTCCCACCAATGTTCAGTAAAAGAGAATAATGAACCAATTACATAAAAAGAAACCAAAGAGAGAAGAGGCTCAGAGAGCTGGAGGCATTAAGTTCTGGAATCCACTTCTTCCCACTGCCGTTTCTATATTCTGTCCCCTTTTTACCTAAAGTGCTTAACCCTGAAATGCTGGCACGTAGAAGCAAAGGGTCCTAAGTCCTAAAGTATCAAATGTATATCCTTTGACTTAGGATTTTGTTATAAAGATATATTAAGTAACAAAAGCAAAATGTTATTACATGATCCATTTTTGTTTTAAAAATATATCTATGAAAAAAAATATCTATGTATATGTCGAGAAAATATGGAAGAATCTAGAACAAAGGTCAATAGTAAATATGTATTTCTGGATGGTGCATCTTGGAGAAAGTTCTCTGAATTTTCTAAATTTTTCCCATTGAGTATGTATTAAAGCATTCCCCCACTTATCCAGGGTTTTGCCATCCAAAGTTTCAGTTACCCACCATCAACTATGGTCCAAAAATATTAAATAGAAAATTCCAGAAATAAACAATTCGTAAGTTTTAAATTGCACCGAGTAACATGCTAAAATCTCTCACCCAGGTCGTGAGTCATCCCATTGTCCAGCATATTCATGCTGCATACACTACCTACCCATTCGTCTTGGATAGCGAATCAACACTCTTGATATCACAGTGCTTGTGCTCAAATAACCCTTATTTTACTTAGTAATTGCCCCAAAGTACAATTCAGATATGCCAAAGAGGAGCCATAAAGTGCTTCCTTTAAGTAAAAAAGTCCATATTTACAGGAGAAAAAACAGTAAATATGGGGTACGGTACTATCCATGGTTTCAGGCATCCACTGGGGCTTTTGGAACGTATCCCCCTAGGGCCTAGGCTGAGAGGAGACTACCACTGTACTTCTATAACAAAAAAGAAGTAGCAGAGATTTAAAAAATATTTTTCTCAAAGCTATACAGGTACAAAGTTTAGATTTTTTAAGCTTTTTTTTTTTTTTTAAGAATAGATCATTGATTTTTAGAAAGAGGGGAAGGGAGCAGAGAGAAACATCGATGTGAGAGCACACTGATCGGCTCCCTCCTACACACCTCCCACCGGGGATGAGCCGGAAACCCAGGCATGTACCCTGACTGGGAATGGAACAGCAACTTTCTGTGCAGGGATGACGTCCAATTGAGCTACACTGGACAGGGCAATTTTTAAAGCTTTTAATGAAAAATTGTAGCCCTCTGCCCCATCCCCAGTTTCCACTCCCCAGTGGTATCCACACTTAAAACAATACAAATGTTGAGGAGAGAACATAGGTCAGAATAGGACATGCAGTTGGGGGATCTACTGTGAGTGAGGACATGTCATTCTTGCTCTAAATATGACCATTACTTAGGGCAAAAGCCTGATGGCTCTTTGAAAGGTAGGGCTGCATTCTGACACCAACTCCACCACCATGGAGGACCCCCCACACACCCCAATCTCTGCAGAGGTTGGGACAGGGGTATGTGTGTCACTGCAGAGGCCACTCTGTTCATTGCCCAGTGTGAACCCTGCTAACCATCCTCCACCCCAAGGAGAGATGCTTCATACACAGACTAGACAGATCCTTGCTGGTGTCATCTCTCCTATTTGCCCACATCAATCCCCTACTGCTATGTAAGCCAATGTCCTCCTGAGTTTTACTCTCAAGAAACCAATAATAGCTCCATTTTCTTCCACCACCTCCCCCTCCCACCCCCAATTTTCCATTCTTTTTTCATAGGAGGCCAATAAGTGGATCTCACGTACTTATGGAATTTTCAACTTCAATATCAGGAATTCTTGGTCTCTTAAAGGAAAAACATTGTTATAAAATGACATTGTCAAAGTTAAAAAAGGAAAATGTATTGTTATAGGTTAAAAGTGCACTATGGAATCACACTTACAAAATACAGAAGCACATGTGTGCATACCCCAAACGCCCCGATATCCCACAGCTTGACTAAAGGGAACACGCTCAAGTATTTAAATTTTCTTCCCCCCAAACTTAAATGCTTTCCTGGGCTTTTCTTTTCCTTAGCAAAAAAAGCAAAGCAGTTTATTTTCTCATAATTCTAGGAATGGGGGGGAGGGGGCGTTGGGGGAGAGCAATGTGAGAGAAATAACTTTATGTATCTGAACGTTGCTGTTTAAAATGTCTTTACTTCTCCCTTTCTCCCATGTTAGCCTAAGCGTCTAACATTTTTTGTTGCCACTTTGGCCAAGCTGTTTTTACCTCAGTGATGTTTGGACATTTCAGGATTCTTTGAAAACAAATCACTAAACGTTCAACCTTTTCTTAATACCAAGTTACATGTACCCCATGGCTTCTACAGGATATTTAGGATATATATTTATAATATGCTTAAAATATCACAGAGATCTTTGACCACGGAGCGAACCTAAGGGGACGGCTGTTTTAGATTTAGAAAAGGATGCGGATTTACAGGTACTTTTACTGGAACATCTTTTAAAGCTTTTTCTTTGGAGGGGGTGTAGGTTTAATTCAATAGAAGCAGGAAAGAAACAAAGAAAATCATGCACTATTAGTCTTAATGTTTGCAGCAAACTTTTTTTTACTAACAAAAATGCATGAAGCCTTGACCAGTTTGGCTCAGTGGATAGAGCATCGGCCTGCCTACTCAAGGGTCCCAGGTTCGATTCCGGTCAAGGGCAGGTACCTTATTGCGGGCACATATCCCGTAGGGAGTGTGCAGGGGGCAGCTGATCGATGTTTCTCTCTCATCGATGTTTCTAACTCTCTATCCCTCTCCCTTCCTCTCTGTAAAATTCAATAAAATATATTTTTAAAAATGCATTAATAATTACAGGTATGTTTATATCTTATTTTATTTTATACCAGAGGCCTGATGCACAAAATTCATGTGAGGGGCTTGGCCCTCGCAACCATGGCAGCTTGCCTCGGCCCTGGCAGCCCTGGCTTCATCCGGAAGGACATCCAAAAGATCGTTCTGCTGTCCGGTCTAATTAGCATATTACGCTTTTATTATTATAGATTATATTGCCTCAATGATGCTACACTTGGGTTGCTTAGAAGATATACATTCTGTGGAAGTTTTGGCCCTGGGTGGTAGATTTTTACCTCAAATATTGAAATCTGTGCCCATTCCTACCACAGAGCCAAGTGCATGGACGATGTCCAGTAACCACTGAAGGAATATTGCTGTCCTTGCACAAAGGAACATGCTACATTGGAAACCACCCAGCTTAATTCTTTGGTTTGGGGGCTTCTGAATATTTATTGGCTTATAAAAATTTTTTCATTTACTGGCTTCCCATATTTGATAGATATAGAAACTGAGGCCAAGAAAATTACATTGTTCCAATGTGGTATGGACATCAATCAAAGAGAATTCGACCCTACATTTTCCTGATGGCTCTGTCAGCTCTCCAGAAAGTCAATTTCCTGAAAGCGAATTCATTACTCGATCAATGCACCACACTTACAGTTTTGGGTGACCTACCTTCATAGTTGTGTTTTAAGGAATGTTAAATTCTCTTGCCCCAACTCCTGCTGCTGCAGTTGGATGCTGAGAGGTGGTACAAGGTGGGGTGGTCATGGCTTATCCTATATAATAAAAGCGCAAATGCAAATCGACCAAATGGCAGAAGGACCGCTAGCTATGACGTGCACTGACCACCAGGGGGCAGATGCTCAATGCAGGAGTGAGGGGTCCTGGACTGGGAGAGGGCACAGGCCGGGCTGAGGGACAACTCACCCCACCCCCCCACCCCCGCTGCCAGTGCATTAATCTTGTGCACCGGGCCTCTAGTTCACAATAAAAAGACTGTAAGAAAACCTTTACTTTCAAGAATATATTCATGATTATTCTTTCTTTGGATCATAGGATTCTCAATTTATTAAATATTATTATTGGTTAATTCAAAGCCTTTCTCTCTCTTTCATTTTATTCCCACTTCCTCTTCTCATCTTCCCCCACCCCATCCCAGGCAAGCATTAAAATGAGCTTAATGTGTAACTTTTTGCTTGTATGTATTCTTGCATAATGGACAGTATTTGTGCACATGTGTTTTCAACTTAACCTAATGATACTGGGTTATAGATCTCATTCCTTTTCTTACCCAGTTCACTCAGAACACTCTTATAAGGGCCATCCAAGTTGTTATGAGCACACCTTGACCATTGTTTCTGACCCCAAGGTAGACACACTCCACATTTTAGCCTCTCTCCCAGGGATGGACACCAGCTTACAACCAACTCTGCCCTGCATCAATAAATATCCTGCCAAAAATATCCTCGTACAAGCTCTTCTACAGACCTGCTGGGAATTTCTTAGGGCTCTATACCTAGGAGCGGAAATTCTGTCACCAGGTACAGTCATATCTGCTTTACCAACACTTGCCAGATCCTACTTTAGCCTTCCCTTCTTGCAGAAGAACATGAGAGCTCCTATATCCCACTCCAAAAGTTTTGCAAACCTAACGTGCTGAGTCATACCACACTGTTTTCATTAGCACGTCTCTGATTACTAATAACTTTGAACATCTCTTTTTTAGGCTTGCTGACCTTTCAATTTCTTCAGTTGATTGCTGAATGTATATTATAATGTACTTCTATATCATAAATATTAGTTGTTTAGACTTGCAATGCCTGTTTTGTACTTTGTGGAACACTTTGCTGAATTTATTATCTATTTGTTAATGTTTCCGTGCTGTCCCTCACTGAAGAGAAATTCCGTACTTTTGATGCAATCGAATTCACACACCACTCCCTGTCTCTTTTTGCTTTATGCTTTGAAATTTTGTTTAAGTACTTCCCTCTCCTAGGTTTCAAGAGTGGTAGCCTATATTTTCTTCTATTGACCCTAGAGCTTTCCTTTTAGCATTTAAATCTTTAATCTACCTGGAGTCTACCTCCAGGTAGAAATCCAATTTTATTTATTTTTATAAAATAAGTCAGTCTTCTCTATACCATCTTCTAAATACTCTATCTTTTTGAAGCTATTTTTTTCCCTATGTTGTTGGGTCTGTCTCTAAGCTCTCTAATCTATTTCATTCATTTATTTTTCTGTTTTACATCAATATTACACTAAACTAACACCATGGTAGCATTCTGATGTTATTTTTCACCCTTCAGCTTTATTAAGATATAAATGACATACAACATTATGTAAGTTTAAGGTGTATAACATGATGATTTGATATATGTGTACATTGTGAAATTATTATCACAATAAGGTTAGTTACCACATCCATCACCTAACAGTAAACGTGTGTGTGTGTGGTGAGAACATTTTAAGATTCACTCTATTAGCAACTTTCAAGTATATGATATAGTATTGTTAACTATAATCAACACGCTGTAAATTACGTTCTCAGAACTTATTCATCTTACAACTGAAAAATTGTACCATTTAACCAACATCACCCCATTCCCCCACCTCCACCCCTAGCAACCACCAATCTACTCTCGGTTTCTGTAAGTTTAGCCTGATAGGTCCTCATATCTAGTGGGGCAAGATACCTATCTTGACTTTTAGGTTGACTTAACCAGCTGTTAATAATTATTCCCTCATTAATTTTTCACTGAATGTAATTGGTTCCTTAAAAAATTTAATTCAAGTGTAATTTCATTCAATGTACAGGCAAAAATTTAATGCCTGGGGTATTGGGGGAGGGATTGAGAAAAAAGAGAGCTCATGGACAAGAACAACAGTGTGGTGATTGCTGGTGGGGCAGAGTAGGGGTAGAAGAGGGTACAGGGAGGATAAATGGTGATGAGGGAGAGAAAAATGTGATTTTTACAAAAGTTTAATGCCTGCCTGCAGGGACCATCATTTCCCAACTTCCATGCACATATTTCAGATCACACTCTCTGACTCTGTGTTTAAGTGCTCTAGAATCTTAGAGATTACCTAGATCTCAAATACCTGATTTAGCATTTGATTTTGTAGTTTCATCATCTTAAGGTGAAGATGAAGACACCCGTGTCACTGTGTTGTGAGGGTCACATGAGACTCTGGACGAAATGAGAACCTCCAAAGCTGAGGGATGGATGGATGGATGGATGGATGGATGGCAGGCCGCTGGGGCTCACTGGCTTCCTAAATGACTCACTTCCTCACACCAGCCTCCACGGGAGCACAGACTCCTGTCTCAGCCAAATTATAAATGACTGCGTCATGGGCTTTTAGAGTCAAAACTGCAAACGCTAAGGGTCTACTTGTGGGGGGAAGTAGGAGAGGCATCAAGGATTAGCAGACGCCTATCCCTATTGAGAGCCACGGGGCCTCTGCTAAACACCCAACTAATGCTCTTCTCAGCTCTCACCCCCAGGACGTCCTGGGCTTTTCCTGGTTTAGCCTGATTCATCCTCCTTCCCCTGGAAGCTGATGTAGGGGGGAGGCTTGCTGGCTTAGTTCCACTACTGCAGTCACCTTGAAGCTTAGCAGCTCTGGCTTGGGGAACTCAGTGACATTCCTGCAAATCACTGAAGGGGAAGGCTTGGTGGCTCCCCAGGCGGTGACACTCATAGACTCATCCCCACAAGAAGAGACTGGACCCTGGTAGGATGTGCAGAATTAAGGCGAGGGCCTCCCAGGGAGCAAGGGGAACACAACAGGCAGGAAGCAGGGAGGGACGAAGAGAAGTGAGAAGCAAAGAGAAGCAAATAAAGTAAGGGAGAGAAATATCTGAATGCTTTAGTGTTGACTCTCTTCATTGGATTTTTCTTTCTAAATGTCTGCCTCTTCATAATTCTCCAAGTCAATACCCCTAGAGACCATTTTGAAAGCCTTCTTCTTCAGCAGCACCTCTGTGGGTTTGATAAAAATAGCGCTACATTGGTGGAGTTTCTCTGAGATGCCACAGTTGCTGCCTGAGGAAGAGGATACGAAGGCAGGGGGTGGGAGGGGAGACAAAGGCTGTAAGGATTGTCACATATGCTGAACAGCTGGGTCCAGCAGGGACAAGGCCATCTCTGTGAGCTTAGGCCACTGGGTGGAATTTCTCTGGCAAGTAGTCCTTCTCTGTAAAGCCTTTGAAAGGAAAACGTGTGCAAATTCCTTAGGGTGCCACTATTCATTTCACTTGCTCTCCAAGGCCTACCAAACCCACTGAGACCTCTACCTTCAGGTACCTCCTGGGCCCTTGGTCTCAACCTAAGCTTTCAGGTGTGGTGACTGAAGGAATATTTTAAAAAGCCATTGTGGTGTGGCTACTGCTATATTTCAATGAGAAGTGAAAAAAGAGCCATGAACCTTTAGGTCTTTTTTTATTTTTTAAATATATTTTTTTAGTTGATTTCAGAGAGGAAAGGAGGAAAGAGAGAGTGAGATAGAAACATCAATGATGAGAGAGAGTCATTTATTGGCTGCCATCTGCTTGATTCCTACTAGGGATCAAGCCCGCAACCTGGGCATGTGCCCTTGGCCAGAATCGAACCTGGGACCCTTCACTCCTCAGGCTGATACTCTATACGCTGAGCCAAACCGGCTAGGGCTAGGTCTTTTTTTATAAAGACAGTTACCAAGTAACCTGCCCACATCACCTTCACTGCATCCCTTTTCCACATGGGGTCAGAAGTCTGGAGTTGGAGGAAATTAGGGAATGGGTGAGACTTGGGGTAGATGAAGGCCTAGAAAGGGGTGAGTATGGATATATATACAGGGGTCCCCAAAAAATGTATACACACTTTGAAAGCTGATAGCTCAACGTTGAAAATGAAATAGATTTTAATAAGCACTGAGTTTATAATTACTCAAAGTGTGTGTACACATTTGTTGGGGGCAGCCTATATTTCAGAATGCAAGGCTAGCACCACTTACACAGGAATGGAGTTTTTATCGCTTCTCTCCTGAAGATCAGAGGACCTCTTTCTTGGTGACTCTCCCTCCGACAACTGTCTAGGCGTGTTCTCTCCACCACGTACTCCTGGGAGACCCCAGGAGAGTCCGACCCTGTTGTTTCTAAATTTCCTTTTAGCTATTACATCATTCATAGAACCAAAACTTTAATGAGAAGAATGCCATGTAGAAGAAGTGAAGGAGCAGCAGTGGTAGGAGTGAGGGTCCCCAGCACTCCTCTCTCACTGGCCCCAGGTATGTGAAACCACTAGCACATCACAAATCCCAGCTTGAAAACTAGTGATCCTGTCCAAGTCATGATTTTACAGGAGAAAAGAGGGAATCCAGAAAGGGGGAAGATGACCAAAGTCAGATATGTGCTGATGGGGTTCATTTTTGGAACGAAGAGTTATTATTAAACAGGATGCAGTCAAACTAAAATTCACACCCAGCCTGGCCAGTGTGACTCAGTAGTTGAGCGTTGACTATGAACCAGGAGGCCATGGTTCGATTCCTGGTCAGGGCACATGCCCAGGTTTTGGGCTCGATCACCAGTAGGGAACGTGCAGGAGGCAGTTGATCAATGATTCTCTCTCATCATTGATGTTTCTCTCTCTCTTTCCCTCTCCCTTCCTCTCTGAAATCAATAAAAAATATATTAAAAAAATTCACACCCACATCTCCCACTTCCAGTGTGTTCTCCCTGGTGGGCATCTTAGCTTAAGTGTCCATTGTAAAGCAGTGGTTAAGAGCGTGGGCACAGGAATTGGGTCTCTTGGATTACAATTCTGGTTCTACCATTTATCAACAGTGTGATTTGGGTGAATTATTCCACCTGTAGGGGCTTCAATGGGAGAAAATGACGATAATAATGATATCTACCTCATAGAATCCTCATAAATATTAAACAAGATGTTCCATGTAAAACACTTAAAATAGGTCCTGGTTTTTAATGCACTTTCAAGAAATATTGGTTATTATTATTATAACCTGAAGAAATATGGCCTAAGGTGTTGTTTTATAATAAATGCTAGCTTTGTCAAGAATTACTTAATTTGTTCGTATGCCAGAGGCAAACACAGTGAAAATGATCCACTTTGCTGGACATAAGAGGTAATTACTACTATGCATACACGGAAGGTTTCTGCTCTTCTTCCAGTCTGCCACCAGATGGCAGCAGCAGATAACAGGAAACAGTTCAGGTGAGGCACTGAGTAATGAATGCTTCCTCCTTTTGAAAGGAGAAACATTAGTTAACAGCCTTATGGATCACAGACCTTTACAAAGCCCTGTTAAGGAGGACAATTCCTTTCCTCTCTGGAACTTCTAAAATGTATGCTGACAAGAAGGGTTTAAACATACAAGAACACACTCTTATGCATGGAAATACTGAGCTTTTGAGAAAACAATGTTAATAAATATTTTAAAATTATAGGATTTACAATAAACCAAATGTTCACAATGAATAAGCTATGCCCAAGCCAAAAGAAGCAGTTGTTCACAAAGTGAGATCCCAAGCATCTAAAACGAAGTGCTGATTCCAGTCCCAGATCACTTTTTTTTTTTAAATTGATTTCAGAGAGGAAGGGAGAGGGATAGAGAAATAGAAACATCAGTTATGAGAATCGAATCATTGATCGGCTGCCTCTTGCCTCCCCTCTACTGGGGATCAAGCCTACAACCTGGGCAAGTGCCCTGACCGGGAATCAAATCGTGACCACTTGATTCATAGTCAATGCTCAACCACTGAGCAACACCGGCCAGGCTCGGTTCACTTGTGAGTGAAGCACTGCAGAGTCTGTGTAGGACAGATTGTTGCATGTGTCTGATTGAATCTGAAGAACTAATCTTGCTCAGTCCTTCCAGCCCAAATTTGGTGGAGAGTGAGACAGAAAGTGCCGGAGGGATTGCTTCAGAGGGTTAGTAAAAATTAGCCTCCTAAATCCGTGGACCAGAAATGAGGAATTTTAATCTAACAGGTTCAAGGTTCTGCTGGAGGAACCATTGATGGAGTGTCCACTCCGGATGGTCCACTGAGTGTATGAGCTCAGGGTCAGACAAGATGGGCTCAAATTCTGGCTCTGCCATTTGCTATTTGGTCATCTTTGTAGAATTTATTTCACCTCCTAAGCCTTACTCTTCTGATTTATGGAATGAAAATAATAGCAGCTTCCTCAAAAACTTATAATTGAGGGCTCTGGCCGAATGGCTCAGTTGGTTGGAGTGGCATCCCATGCACCAAAAGGTTGCGGGTTCGATTTCCAGTCAGGGCACATACTTAGTTTGTGGGTTCCATCCCTAGTCGGGGCACATACGGGAGGCAATTGATCAATGTTTCTCTCTCTCTCTCTCTCTCTCTCTCTCTCTCTCTCTCTCTCTCTCAAATCAATATAAAAACATATCCTTGGGTGAGGATTTTTTTTAAAAAAACATAATTCAGGATTATGTGAACTTTAATTAGGGAGGGCTCAGTAAATGTTAGCTATTACTAGTTATTAGGTTTTTTTAAATATATTTTATTGATTTTTTACAGAGAGGAAGGGAGAGGGATAGAGAGAAACATCGATGAGAGAGAAACATCAACCAGCTGCCCCCTGCACACCCTCTTTTGGGGATGTGCCCGCAACCAAGGCACATGCCTCTGACCAGAATCGAATGTGGGACCCTTCAGTCCGCAGGCCAACGCTCTATCCACTGAGCCAAACCGGTCAGGGCTACTAGTATTATTTTTAATCACTTCACAAATATATGCCACTCTGAGGATCAATGGAGAACAAAGTAGAGATATACCTTCACAGGTCAGATAGAGACAAGCAAATAAACACATATTGAGTGAGAAGGGTTATGAAAGGGAGAGGGTAGGGTCTGAGAAGTAAGGGAAGGCTTCCCTTGGAGAAGTGAAATCTAAACTGGAAACTAAAGGATGATAGCCTTATCCAGGCGGAGTGTCTGCAGCAGAGGGAATAGCACCAACTAAGCCCTGAATTTCAGAGACTGCATTTCGCTTGTGATTAATAATAATAATTGCTAACACTGTCTTGTCTGAGAGCTTAGTATGTGCCAAGCACATTTATAAGTACATTATATGTATAAATGTATTTATTCCTCATAATAACCTATATAAAGTCCCATTACAATCCCCATTTTATTTTATTTTATATATATATATGTGTATATATATATATAATTTCTTTTATTGCTTAAAGTATTACAAAGGGTATTACATATGTATCCATTTTATCCCCCCGCCCTAGACAGTCCCCTAGCCTCCCCTATCACCCAGTGTCTTATGTCCATTGGTTATGCTTATATGCATGCATACAAGTCCTTTAGTTGATCTCTTACCCCCCTACCTCCTGCCCCCCAACCCTCCCCGGCCTTCCCACTGCAGTTTGACAATCTGTTTGAGGCAGCTCTGCCTCTGTATCTATTATTGTTCAAAAGTTTATAATGGTCTCTATTGTCCATGAATGAGTGAGATCATGTGGTATTTTTTCTTCATTGACTGGCTTATTTCACTTAGCATAATGCTCTCCAGTTCCATCCATGACGTTGCAAATGGTAAGAGTTCCTTCCTTTTTACAGCAGCATAGTATTCCATCGTGTAGATGTACCACAGTTTTCTAATCCATTCATCTACTGATGGGCACTTAGGCTGTTTCCAAATCTTAGCTATGGTGAATTGTGCTGCTATGAACATAGGGGTGCATATATCCTTTCTGGTTGGTGTTTCTGGTTTCTTGGGATATATTCCTAGAAGTGGGATCACAGGGTCAAATGGGAGTTCCATTTTCAGTTTTTTAAGGAAACTCCATACTGTCTTCCATAGTGGCTGCACCAGTCTGCATTCCCACCAGCAGTGCACAAGTGTTCCTTTTTCTCCACATCCTCTCCAGCACTTGTCGTTTGTTGATTTGTTGATGATAGCCAGTCTGACAGGTGTGAGATGGTACCTCATTGCTGTTTTGATTTGCATCTCTCGGATGATTAGTGACTTTGAGCATGTTTTCATATGTCTCTTGGCTTTCTGAATGTCCTCTTTTGAGAGGTGTCTATTTAGGTCCTTTGCCCATTTTTTGATTGGATTGTTTATCTTCCTTTTGTTAAGTTGTATGAGTTCCCTATAAATTTTGGAGATTAGGCCCTTATCAGATATGTCATTGGCAAATATGTTTTCCCACACAGTGGGTTTTCTCGTTGTTTTGTTGATGGTTTCTTTTGCTGTGCAGAAGCTTTTTATTTTGATGTAGTCCCATTTGTTCATTTTTTCTTTAGTTTCAAGTGCCCTAGGAGCTGTATCAGTGAAGAAATTGCTTCGGCATATGTCTGAGATTTTCTTGCCTTTGGATTCTGATAGAATTTTTATGGTATCCTGTCGTACATTTAAGTCCTTTATCCATTTTGAGTTTATTTTTGTGTATGGTGTAAGTTGGTGGTCTAGTTTCATTTTCTTGCATATATCTGTCCAATTTTCCCAACACCATTTATTGAAGAGACTATCTTGGCTCCATTGTATGTTCTTGCCTCCTTTGTCAAATATTAATTGAGCATATTGGTTCGGGCCGATTTCTGGGCTCTCTATTCTATTCCATTGATCTATATGCCTATTCTTGTGCCAGTACCAGGCAGTTTTGAGAACAGTGGCTTTGTAATACAACTTGATATCTGGTATTGAGATCCCACCTACTTTGTTCTTTTTCAGGATTGCTGCAGCTATTCGGGGTCTTTTTTTATTCCAGATGAATTTTTGGAAAGTTCGTTCTAGATCTCTGAAGTATGCTGTTGGTATTTTAATGGGACGTGCGTTGAATTTATAGATTGCTTTGGGTAGTATGGACATTTTAATGATGTTGATTCTACCAATCCATGAACACGGTATGTTCTTCCATCTGTTTATGTCTTCCTCTATATCTTTTTTCAACGTCCTGTAGTTTTCTGAGTAGAGGTCTTTTACCTCTTTAGTTAAGTTTATTCCTAGGTAGCTTAATTTTTTTGGTGCGATGGTAAACGGGATTGTTTTTATAATCTCTCTTTCTGAAAGTTCACTATTGGTGTATAGAAATGCCTCAGATTTCTTGGGGCTAATTTTGTATCCTGCTACATTGCCAAATTCATGTATTAAGTCTAGTAGCTTTTTGATGGAGTCTCTAGGGTTTTGTATGTATAATATCATGTAGTCTGCAAATAAGGACAGTTTTACTTCCTCTTTTCCAATTTGGATGCCTTTTATTTCTTCTTCTTGCCTAATTGCAATGGCTAACACTTCCAGTACTATGTTGAACAGGAGTGGTGAGAGGGGGCATCCCTGTCTTGTTCCTGTTCTTAGGGGAAATGGTGTTAGTTTTTGTCCGTTGAGTATGATGCTGGCTGTGGGCCTGTCATATATGGCTTTTATTATGTTGAGGTATGATCCTTCTACTCCCACCTTACTGAAAGTTTTTATCAAAAATGGGTGTTGAATTTTGTCAAATGCTTTCTCTGCATCAATTGATATGACCATGTGGTTTTTTTCTTTCAATTTGTTTATGTGATGTATCACGTTTATTGATTTGCGGATATTGTACCATCCTTGCATCCCTGGGATAAATCCAACTTGGTCATGGTGTATGATCTTTCTGATGTACTGCTGGATCCGATTTGCTAAGATTTTGTTGAGGATTTTGGCATCTATGTTCATGAGGGATATTGGCCTGTAATTCTCTTTCATTGTGTTGTCTTTACCTGGTTTTGGTATTAGGGTGATGGTGGCTTCATAGAATGAGCTTGGAAGTGTTCCTTCCTCTTGAATTTTTTGTAGTAGTCTGAGGAGGATAGATTTTATTTTATTTTATTTATTTTTTTAAAAAAAATATATTTTATTGATTTTTTACAGAGAGGAAGGGAGAGAGATAGAGAGATAGAAACATCGATCAGCTGCCTCATGCACACCCCCTACTGGGGATGTGCCCGCAACCCAGGTACATGCCCTTGACCGGAATCGAACCTGGGACCTTTCAGTCCGCAGGCCGACGCTCTATCCACTGAGCCAAACCGGTTTCGGCATAAGGATAGGTTTTAGTTCTTCCTTGAATGTTTGGTAAAACTCCCCTGTGATGCCGTCTGGTCCGGGGCTTTTGTTTGATGGAAGCTTTTTGATGACTGCTTCAATTTCTTCCATAGTTATTGGCCTGTTGAGATTTTTAGATTCTTCCTGATTGAGTTTTGGAATGTTGTATTTTTCTAGGAATTTGTCCATTTCCTCCAGGTTGTCTAGTTTGTTGGAGTAGAGCTGTCCATAGTATTTTTTAACAATCATTTGTATTTCTGTGGGGTCTGTTGTTATTTCACCCCTATCGTTTCTGATTTTGTTTATTTGGGTCCTCTCTCTTTGCTTCTTGGTGAGTCTGGCTAGAGGTTTGTCAATCTTGTTTATCCTTTCAAAGAACCAGCTCTTGGTTTCATTGATTTTCTGTATTTTTTTTTTGGTCTCTATGTCATTTATTTCTGCTCTAATCTTTATTATCTCCTTCCTTCTGCTCACTCTGGGGTTTTCTTGTTGCTCTCTTTTTAAATCTTTGAGTTGTAGAGTTAGATGATTTACTACCATTTTTTCTTGTTTTTTGAGATAGGCCTGTAGCGCTATAAACTTCCCTCTCAGGACTGCTTTCATTGTGTCCCATAGGTTTTGGATTGTTGTGTTTTCATTGTCATTAGTTTCCAGGATGTTTTTAATTTCTTCTTTGATCTCATTGGTAACCCAGTCAATATTTAATAGCATGCTATTCAGCTTCCAGGTATTTGAGTATTTTGGGTTGTTTTTATTGTAGTTTATTTCTAGTATTATGCCATCGTGGTCTGCGAAGATGCTTTTTATGATTTCAATCTTCTTGAATTTGGGGATACTTTGCTTGTGACCCAATATGTGGTCTATTTTTGAAGATGTCCCATGAGCACCTGAGAAGAACGAATATTCCCTGGCTTTAGGGTGAAGTGTTCTGAAGATGTCTATTAAGTCCATCTGACCTAGTGAGTCATTTAGGATTGCTGTTTCTTTGCTGATTGTTTGTCTATAGGACTTATCCAGTGCTGTCAATGGTGTATTAAAGTCCCCTACTATGATTGTATTGTTGTCGATCTCTCCTTTGATATCTTCCAGGAGTTTTTTTATGAATTTGGGTGCTCCTGCATTGGGTGCATATATGTTTACCAGGGTTATATCTTCTTGTTGTATTGATCCCTTTAGTATTATGAAGTGGCCTTCCTTATCTCTTGTTAAGGCCTTCACTTTGAGGTCTATTTTGTCCGATATAAGTATTGCTACCCCAGCTTTCTTTTCCTTTCCATTTGCCTGAAAGATATTTTTCCATCCTTTCACTTTCAGTCTGTGTGAGTCCCTTCTAATGAGGTGGGTTTCTTGTAGACAGCAGATGTATGGGTCATGTTTTTTTATCCATTCAGCCACTTGATGTCTTTTGGTTGGAGCATTTAGTCCGTTTACGTTTAAAGTTATTATTGAAAGGTACTTGTTTGTAGCCATTTCTTTTTTTGTGTGTGTGGCTGTTTTCTTTCTGAGCTTTTTATTTCTTCTTTTTATACCAGTCCCTTTAGCATTCCTTGCATTGCTGGCTTGGTGGTGATAAACTCCCTTAGCCTTTTTTTGTCTGTGAAGCTTCTTATTTCCCCTTCAAGTTTGAATGATAGCCTTGCTGGATAGAGTATTCTTGGATTCAGTCCTTTGCTTTGCATCACTTTGTAAATTTCCGTCCATTCTTTTCTGGCCTGATGTGTTTCTGTTGAGAAATCATTTGATAATCTAATGGGAGATCCCTTGTATGTGACTTTCCGTCTCTCTCTTGTGGCCTGTAAGATTTTCTCTTTGTCCTGAACATTTGCCATGGTAATTATGATGTGTCTTGGTGTGGGTCTTTTTGGGTTCACCTTGTATGGGACTCTCTGGGCTTGTGTGACTTTTTTCTTCCCCACACAATCCCCATTTTATAGATAAGAAGACTCAGGCATAAAGAGAGGTCACATGCTCAAGGTCATCTATTTATATAAAAACCCTGGGTGTAACGCCCATCACATCAGAGGCTCAACCAACCGCAAGGAAGTCAGTCCTGCAAGGGTCGCCTAGGCAATGGCTGTGCCCTCCCCAGCTGTTTCCTGCAAGGGTGAGGTTTGAGGCAGGAACCGGCCCTTGGAGCATGGAGACATATCTTTACAAAGTTTTAATGCATTATATTAGAGGTCGTGGAGGTACTGTTTTACCCACAGCATCTACAGGAATTGCTGCAAATTTACTTCTCGGTGGAAGAACCTTCCATTCCCAATATAAATTACCAATTCCATTAAATGAAACTTCAATTTCTAGATTCGATATAAACAGTGAAGTTGCTAAAACTATTAAAAAAGCCCAACTTCTCACAATTGATGAATGTACCATGGCTTCCAGTCATGCTATAAACGCCATAGACAGATTACTAAGAGAAATAATGAATCTGAGTGTTGTATTTTGTGGGAAAGTTCTCCTTCTTGGAGGGGATTTTCGACAATGTCTCAGTATTGTACCGCATGCTATGTGATTGGCCATAGTACAAATGAGTTTAAAGTACTGTAATGTTTGGGGATGTTTCAGAAAGTTGTCTTACAACAAATATGAGATCAGAGGATGCTGCTTATAGTGAACTAGAGGCCCGGTGCACAAAAATTTGTGCACTCGGGGGGCATCCCTCAGCCCAGCCTGCCCCCTCTAACAGTCTGGGAGCCCTCACAGGATGTCCTACTGATGTCCCTGTGGGGAGCAGGCCTAAGCCGCAGTCTGGCCTCCCTCTGTGGAAGGCAAATGGCTGATCAGGTATATAGATACTTTCTGAAGGCAGCACAGACTCCTTCCTTATTTCTTTCCTCTGTGGTTGGAGAATAGGAGACTAAAAGGTGGAGAGAGAACTGTGGCTGGGCCTAGGGCTCTTATAGGCAGCAGAAAGAAGGAGAGGGCTGGGGAAAGTCTAGACACGGTTTTCTTCAATTGTCCTCCCTTCCTCCGGGCCCCTCACTCTGTTCTTTCCTTGTCGTGGTGGACGCGTGGGCCTCAGACTGATAGGAGCCCAGCGACGGTGGAGTTCAGCCCCCTCACTTCTCAGCTGAACATACAAATGCCTCATATTCCAAGTAGAGCTATTTTTAAGTGGCTAAAGTGCTGGCAATTCATGCCTCCCAGCCTTTCCCCTCTCAAGTTTCCTCCTTGGGTCAGTTGCAAACTTCACCGAGATACCGAAGCAACTCTGCCCTGGTACTTCTGCACGGGCCCCTGCCCGGGCCAGGCCAGGCACTCTTTCTGAGGTCTCTGGGTCCACAGTCTGAGCTCAGGGAGGTCACCCAGAGCCCATTCCCCCGGACAGGTGGGGCAGGGGGCTAGCTTGAAGAGCTGGAGGAAGATGGCAGAGTAAGAGTTGGTATGAACCAGCGCCTGCTTAGCCAGACTTCCTAAGCTCCCCACCGGGCCCAGGCTGGGCCCCTTCCCCACACCAGGAGGATCCCAGCTGAGGTCCCCTCCCTGCACCCAGTGCTCTCCTCCCTGTTCTACCACTGGGGGAAGGGAGCAGCTCACCTGCTCTGGACCCTGCCAACCTGGCAGGCTGAGGCACAGGTGGTGCAGCCTAGGGTGCTGGTGGCTGCGAGCCTTCTCCCCCTCCCTGAAGTGTGGGGCAGGGTGGCAGTAGCTCACAGCCGCCCCTGGGCACCATGCATGGAGATACCGCTCTCCACTGAGCCACCACCTGCCCGAGACCTGTGGGGGTTGGGGTGGCCTTGGGCTCCCACTGGCCCCACTGAAGCCAGACTTGGCTTGGCCGGCCGCCCCCACCGCCCGAGGGCTGCGCATGCCCCACGGGCCTCATCACCCTCATGAATCGCCGTGGTCCGGCTGTCCCATCCCAGGAAGTGGCCATCCCGATTGCCATGGCTCACTCACCGGTGCAGTTGGGCCTGCCCAGCAAGCATGTAGACAGGAGCTGGGCCTCTGAAGGGAAGGAGGAGGGATGCGCAGGCCAGGGCAGAAGTGGGGAACTTGGCGGTGTAAACACAGCCCCCCCCCCCACATCGTGCCGGCCCCTCGTGCTGCATTCCCGAACCCCTGGGTGTCCCTGCCCAGCACTGTGCTCTCGGGCCTAGGGTGGGGGTGAGGGACCTGGAGCTGCAACCTGAAGGCAGCCCTTGCTGGCTTGGAATCACAGTGGTCGATCAGGGAGAGATGCGGGGTGCCAAATTCCGTGTCTCTCTCTCTCTCTCTCTCTCTCTCTCTCTCTCTCTCTCAGAGGGCCCTATGTCCCCGGCAGGCGGGTGGGGGCTCAGAGAATGGAAAGCAATGCAAATCGCCTCGCCTGAGCCCCCCTCGCCCCTGGGTCGCACACTGGGGTCTGGATGGCAGCTCGCACTGTCCCGCCCTGCCTGCAGTATGCAAATTAGCTGCCATCTTTGTTGGCGGTTAATTTGCACATCACTCCGATCAGCCAATGGCAGGCATAGCGAAGATACAGTCAATTACCATGTTTGTCTATTATTAGTGTAGATGATTAGTAAAACTTGGAGATGGCAAACTTGATAGCAGTTTTCATTTAGGAATGGATATTAGTGAAATCCCCTGTGAAATGATTTGTAATGGGTCTATTATTGAAGCTACCTTTGGAAATACTATATCTATAGATAACATTAAAAATATATCTAAACGTGCAATTCTTTGTCCAAAAAATGGACACGTTCAAAAATTAAATGAAGAAATTGTTGATATACTCGATGGAGATTTTCACACATATTTGAGTGATGATTTCATTGATTCAACAGATGATGCTGAGAGGGAAAATTTTGCCATCAAATTTCTTTTTTTAAAAAATATATTTTATTGATTTTTACAGAGGGGAAGGGAGAGGGTAGAGAGTTAGAAATATCGATGAGAGAGAAATATCAATCAGCTGCCTCCAGCACACACCCCACTGGGTTTGTGCCCGCAACCAAGGTACATGTCGTTGACTGGAATTGAACCCAGGACCCTTCAGTCCGCAGGCCGATGCTCCATCCACTAAGCCAAACCGGCCAGGGCTCAAATTTCTTAATAGTATTACTCCTTTGGGAATGCCGTGTCATAAATTAAAATTGCAAGTGGGTGCAATCATTATGCTATTGAGAAATCTTAATAGTATATGAGGTCTTTGTAATGGTACAAGATTTATTATCAAAAGATTACAACCTAACAATATTGAAGCTGAAGTATTAACAGGATCTGCAGGGGGGGGGGGGGGGGTTGTTCTGATTCCAAGAATTGATTTGTCCCCATCTGACACTGGCCTCCCATTTAACTTGATTCGACAACAGTTTCCCGTGATGCCAGCATTTGCGATGACTATTAATAAATCACAAGGACAAACTCTAGACAGAGTAGGTATATTCCTACCTGAACCCATTTTTGCACATGGTCAGTTATATGTTGCTTTCTCTCGAGTTTGAAGAGCATGTGACGTTAAAGTTCTAAATACTTTATCACAAGGGAAATTAGTTAAGCACTCTAAAAGTGTTTTCACTCTTAATGTGGTGTACAGGGAGATATTAGAATAAGTTTAATCACTTTATCAGTCATTGTTTGCATCACTATTGTTTTTATATCATGTTTTTGTTGTTTTCATATCATGTTTTTGTGGTTTTTATATCATGCCTCTGTTGTTATATCTTTTTGTTACTGTTTATTGATAAATTTATATATTATTTTCATATACATTTTAATAATTTCCTTTCATCTCTCACACTTCTATTATGGATAAAGGGCAAATCACAATATTAAAATATTTCCTCTCGCCGAGACCGGTTTGGCTCAGTGGATAGAGCGTCGGCCTGCGGACTGAGGGGTCCCAGGTTCGATTCTGGTCAAGGGCATGTACCTGGGTTGCGGGCACATCCCCAGTGGGAGATGTGCAGGAGGCAGCTGATCGATGTTTCTCTCCCATCGATGTTTCTGACTCTCTGTCTCTCTCCCTTCCTCTCTGTAAAAAGTCAATAAAATATATTTTTTAAAAAATAAAATAAAATAAAATAAAATATTTCCTCTAATTAATTCCCTTTTAATGTGCACAAATTTCATGCACCGGGCCACTAGTATATCCAATAAGTGGTATAGCCAGGATTTGGATCCTGAAACTTGAGTTTCAAGGAATTACTAGGCTCTATTGCTAGAAAGAACAAACTACAGCAGAGTTTTCTCTAAAGTAAATTTGGAGAGACCTCAGAAAGACTCACACAAACTAAACAACAGATCTCCAACCCATCAGACAGCGCTCAAGAATCAATGTTAAAACCCTGAATTCCTCAGGTCTGAGAATGAACCAGGGATTGCCCACAACCCCTGGGAGGTCGCCACATCAGATTAGCCCCAAAGGAAATGACAAGAGCCAGCTAACACCACAAAGACCTCTTGCAGGAGGAACTGAATCTTTAAAAAAAAATTTAAATTACATGTGTGGTTCACATGATATCTCTACTTCACAATGCTGATGTAGGAGCCTGGAGGGTACAGAGTCATCGTGTTATCAGGGAAGAGTCTGATAGAGACATAATCTGTACCTCACTTACACTCCTTAGTGCTATGTCCTTGTACTTTGAATGTGTGAGTTCCTTGAGCTTGAACTAGAACAAGACACAAAAAGTGGCTTAAATTTCTTAACACCACTGATTAAAGCCATGTGTTGCAATAACAACAGTGCTGACTGGGGAGTCAGATGGCAGGAAGCTCATAAACTAGCCTCTGCCTTAACCAAATTCTTTAATCTCCTCACACCTGCATCCTCACTCTGGGTGTGTGTGTGGGGGGCGGGGGGGACTAGATGCTTCCTAAGATCAGTTGACACTGTGGTGTCATGATTAAATCAGGGTAGTGGATCCATTCTGCTTCCCGCCAGAGAAAAGACAGTCTATGTCCACAGATTCAACAAGGTAACATCAAGAATAAGCCCTTGGTGACAGAGGAGAAGAGTGTGGACAGAGTGTGGGAGGACCAGCACAGCACCTTCACCTGCAGGAAGGCGAAAGCCTGCAGCCCATCCACTTGGTTGCTCACATACCACAACCACCCCCCACCCCCCCCGACCCCCGCCTCACTTCCAGTTATATGACCACGCACAGATATCTACCTGGCCCCCAAACACGCACTAAAAAGATGATACTAATGTATCATAGGTACATGATACCACTAGATGCTGGGGATAAGATGTTAGTAAGACTACAAAAATGCCTGGATGGATGGATGGATGGATGGATGGATGGATGGATGGAGAGATGTTTAATAAACTAGGACAACCAGTGGGCAATATATTTCTGCTGAGATTCAGCCTCCCCAAATACATAAAAGCATTTCTACAGCCTTCCTATGGATACAGTGGGGCCTTGACTTACGAGTTTAATTCGTTCTGCGACCGAGCTCGTTAAGGAGCTTGTTAAGGAGCTCGTTAACTCAAATTACTCTATCAAGTCAATGCAAAAAATCGGCCGAGAGACAGCTGGTATCTCAAAAAACTCGTTAGTCAGGACACTAGTAAGTCAAGGCCCCACTGTATACCACTCACCCTGCTGAAGTATCTCTTCTGGCAGCAAGCATAAAGGCAGATGGGTGAGTTTCTCACCTCGGGCAACCACTTCCTTGATGGCTGTTTACATGTCTAGGAGATGCTGTGTTCAACTCACACAGGACCCTGGCTCCCTGGCTCTCACTTTCAGGTGTTAAGCTCACCACCTTTGATTTTCATTCTTTATGCAGCAGATGTTACCAAAGAAAAATTTTAAAACTGCATAGGTTCAGCAGGATCCATATAAACTTATATAAAATATACAACTACCTTGAAAAGTAACAGATAATGGGTTCATAGCTAGTCTTGTCAGACAAAAAAATGTTAAAAAGATAATAAACAGGTACCATATATGCTTTGTACAATGCAAAGAACTGTAACTTAATACGTTTTAACTCTAGCGAAGACACAAAAAAATTGTATGTAAATATATGGATACATACAGGGTGTCCCAAAAGAATGTATACACACTTGAACAACTGATAGCTCAATTTTAAAAATGAAATGGATTTTAATAAACACTGCTTTTATAATTATTCAAGGTATGTGCATACATTTTGGGGGGATACCCTATATATACACATTACACATATAAATTATATAATAAACACAACTTGTATATACATTATATACATATACATATTTCAAATACGCCATCAACAAAATATAAATAATCATATCACCCACTTATAGGAAGAATAATAAAGCTCAGAGAGCTAGAGGTATCCTTGTCAAGATTTGACAGGTTGGAGGAAAGAAAGTGCTTTGCTACCTTCATATTTGTTTTTCTCTTAGAGTAGGAAATTAACTTAGAGTACACACACCATTTAAAGTACACACCCCAACCCACACTCTTGTTCTCCGAGAACAGGGCTAAATTAGCCACAAGGCTGGACCTTTAGCAGTCCAGTTTGTACTACAAGATCCTCTCAACCAAAGCTGATTGGTTATGTGACTCAAGTCAAGCCAATCAGGCTCTCCTGAATCCATGGCTTGGAACTAAGAAATGCCTATCAGTGGACCTGAGACTCTGTGAACAGGGCGAGCCAGAAGCACAGAGAAAAGGAATCCACGGAGAGAGCAATGGCATAGTTCAAGGAAGAGGGAATTGGAGAGACTGAGGAAGCAAATGTTCGACTTCCGTTTGTTGCTCGTTCTTGCTCTAGTATTCCTGAATTCGTGCTGTCATGCTACCCTTGGTTTCCTTGAACTATCTTTATATCCTTATAATTAACTAGAGGCCCGGTGCACAAAAATTTGTGCACTTGGGGGCAGTCCCTCAGCCAGGCCTGTGCCCTCTCGCAGTCTGGGACCCCTCAGGGAATGTCCACCTGCTGGCTTAGGCCTGCTCCCCGGGGGATTGGGCCCAAGCTGGCAGTCAGACATCCCCCTGGCAGCCTGGGAGCCCTCGGGGGATGTCCACTTGCCAGCAGGGAGCAGGCCTAAGCTGCAGTCGGACATCCTTAGCGCTGCTGAGGAGGCAGGAGAGGCTCCCGCCACCACTGCTGTGCTGGCAGCCATCAGCCTGGCTTGTGGCTGAGCAGAGCTCTCCCTGTGGGAGTGCACTGACCACCAGGGGGCAGCCCCTGCATTGAGCGTCTGCCCCCTGGTGGTCAGTGTGTGTCATAGTGACCAGTCATTCCCAGTGGTTCTGCTGTTAGGGTCAATTTGCATATTACCCTTTTATTATATAGGATTCCACATTTTTGCTTAAGCTAGCAAAAATGAGTTTCTATTACAAAGAAACGATATAATCTTCAAAACTTCTTAGTAAAATATAGACAACAATACAAAAACCCTTATATGTCCTATCATAAGAATAGGTGTTTGACCAAATACCTAATTAATAAGATATTTATCACTATTGATTAATAGGGAATAGTTTGAAATTAATTTGAAATGCATTAATAGGAGACTAAATAAATAAATGATGGCATATACATACAATTAAATTCTTAACAAATATTTTAAAATAATATTTATATCAGATAATTTTCAAAGTTAATGGCTTTTTAACTATTATCATCTTACAGTTAGTATTAGGTTCATGAGGTTTAACTCAATACTGAGCAAACATTTAAAACCCTGAATTCTGCAGTTTTTCTCCATAGCTAAAATGCATTATGACTGTAATGTCCTACTTCTTCAGATCAAACAGAAAACCAATCTGATTCATAGCCATGATATAATATTCCCCTAGATGATTCTCATGCTTAAAGTCTGCTTCTTCCAACCTCCCCCTTTGTTTTAGAAAAAAAAAAAAAGCAAAAGAAAAGGTTACTGATCTTCTAATTCAGCAAGGAAATTGAGCACTAATCCTATTACATCAATGCTCAGTGAAAGAGACATATAGACACCTCTCTCTACCCTTCCTTATTTTTGTGGAAATCTCCACTTCGAGAGGATCACAAAATAACTACATGTTGGGTATGTCTTAGTCTAGACACAGCCACAGCACTAGACAAAGAGGGATTGTCAATAAAACAAAGATAATGGCCAATAAAACCAAGTAAATGAAAGAGGTAATACCTTCAAATTCTATATATATATATATAAAAGCCTAAGTGACCATTATGACCGTTATGACCAGATGACCGGCCAGTAGCTATGATGTACACTGACCACCAAAAATATCAGAAAGTCAACTTTAGAAAGTTGGAAACTCAATTGCAAAATAAGTTTTTAAAGTATTTTCAATATCAGTGTTTGTCACAGTGAAAAGACCATAGACTTGAGAATCAGATATATCTGCAATCCATCTCAAGGCTACCACCAGTCAACTAAATGACCTTGGACAAGTTACTGCAACCTGCCAAACCTTAGTTTTCTTTTCTGTAAATTTTGATAAATGTAACCTATAGTATTATTATAGAAATCAAACAAAATAAATGAATGGATAAATACAAAACAAGTCTTGCTCTATGACACTACAAAATGTCTATCATTCACATTTGACACCTACCATATGGTAGGACATTTTTTATACCATCATAGACCTTTCTGTTGTACATTTTTTGTTGTTGTTAATCCTCACCCGAGGATATTTTTCTATTGATTTTTCAGAGAGAGTGTAAAGGAGAGGGAGAGACACAGAGAGAGGAACATCCATTTGAGAGAGACACAGTGATTGGTTGCCTCCTGCACGCACCCTGGCTGGTGGGACTGGGGATCGAGCAACCATGGTACATGCCCTTGACCAGAATCAAACCTGGAACCCTTAAATCTGCAGACTGATGCTCTATCCACTGAGTCAAACTGGCTAGGGCTGTTGTAAATATTTTTGTTGATGTCTTTAATGTCACTTGCCCTTGTAATAACACTAACTAGAATTATTAAAAAGCTTCAAAGGTCTCTGTCAATTTTTTATTTTTTTATATATATTTTAAAATTTATTTCAGAGAGGAAGGGAAAGGGAGAGATAGAAACATTAATGATGAGAGAACCATTGATCACCTGTCTCCTTCATGCCCCACACTGAGGATTGAGCCCACAATTTGGGTATGTGCCCTGACCGGGAATCGAACCGAGACCTCCTGGTTCATAGGTCAATGCTCAACCACTGAGCCACACTAGCCAGACTCTCAATTTATCTAAAGCATTATTTTTATTATTATATTTGATTGTCATGCATCTGTGAATAAGTTACAGTACATTATATTTATGATCTTGTGGATGAGATAGCATATTTTCTTTAATAAAGCTATTGACATCATCACAATTTCTATTTATTCTTACCAAGCAAAAATTGGTAGGGAAGTATTTGAACCAAAATATTTACTTCTATGCACTATGGCAGTGGTTGGCAAACTGCGGCTCGCAAGCTACATGCGGCTCTTTGGCCCCTTGAGTGTGGCTCTTCCACAAAATACCGACTTCTGTGCATGGGCCACGAAGCTTCAATTGCTCTGTATGTGCGTGCCCACACATGGTATTTTGTGGAAGAGCCACACTTAAGGGGCCAAAGAGCCGCATGTGGCTCGCGAGCCACAGTTTGCCGACCACTGTCCTAAACCATTCTGTTGGGCCTTCTTTCTAACTTTTTATGTGTTTCTTTTTTTTTTTTTAACTCTTGAGTTGGAGTTGCTTCCTTCTTAGTCAAGCCATCATGAAAAACAGTTATAACTTCCATTGTTATGAACTTATACAACCAAGCATATATAACTCCACCAATCTTTCTCTTCCTTTGCTTTCATGTCTTGACATACTGCCCTTCAGCCAAATTCAGTCACTTTGCAAATGTAGAATGCTTCAATAATTCTGCTAAGCACCCATGTATTAGAATTATTACTGCTATGGGTGCATGGCATAGAGAAATCAAAAAGATCTTGAAAACTTGAAAGCAATAAAAATATTTAACCATAGGCAATTGGTTAAATGGTCTGCTGTTCATCTATTTCTCAAGATGTTAGGTAGACAATCTGTTTCAAACATACAGGGTGGGGCAGAAGTAGATTTACAGTTGTTTGTATGGGAAATAATACAATAATCAATAAATTATAATACAAAAATAAACTGTGTTTTGCATACTCACAACTGTAAGTCTACTTTTGCCCCACCCTGAACACAAAAACACACACAAACAAAAAGTTTTAAAAAAGTAAAATGTTTAGAATATATTATAAGGTAAGAAAAAACAGGTTGCAAAACAGTATAATATGGTCCAATTTTATACAATAAAATACTGTCCTGGCCCGTTTTCTCAGTGGTTAAAGCATCCCCCTGCAGACTGAAGGGTCGTGGGTTCAATTCCTGGTCAAGGGCACTTTCCTCAGTTGCAGGTTCCCCAGCCCCAGTAGGGGTGCATGTGGGAGGCAATCAATGGATGTGTCTCTCTCACGTCAATGTTTCTCTTTCTCTCCCTTGTTTCTCCCTCCCTTCCACTCTCTCTAGAAATCAGTGGAAAAAATATCCTCGGGTGAGGATTTAAAAAAAATAATAATAAATAAAATAAAATAGTTATAGTTTTTTGTTTGTTTGGTTGGTTTTTAAATATATTTTTATTGATTTTTTACAGAGAGCAAGGGAGAGGGTTAGTGAGTTAGAAACATCGATGAGAGAGAAACATCGATCAGCTGCCTCCTGCACACCCCCTACTGGGGATGTGCCCACAACCAAGGTACATGCCCTTGACCGGAATCGAACCTGGGACCCTTCAGTCCACAGGCCGATGCTCTATCCACTGAGCCAAACCGGTTAGGGCTAGTTATAGTTTTTTAATGTATTTTTAAGACCTAGAACAACACTTAAAATGATCCCAATTTTGTAAAATAACAGCAGTATAATCCAAAAGCTTATTTCTAAGTACCAGTATTTGGATTAATTTTGCTCTTTTGCTTTTCTCACCCACCTTATACCCCATTATTTTGTATAACAAATGAGCAGCATGTATCACTTCCATGGTAAACAGAATAAATCTATTTTTGTGTGTGTGTGCACATATATGTGTGCAGACAGATAGAGATATATGAAATATATACAGACACATATATGAGTGGCAGTTCTGAGTTAAATTCAATACAATATATGGAAAACCTTGAAATATCTTCATTTTCAGTGTAATAATAATATATAAACCAGAAGGACAAATTAATAATTTGTAACTATCCTTATAATAATCAATAATTTGGGACTACCCTTTCCACTAATCAGAATGTCTGTTTACTCTCCAGGTCACTGGTTTATAGATTATCTAAGAATCTAAGAAGCCTAGTTCATTATCAGCAGTTTGGTAAACACAGAACAGGAATGAAGAGCCTGGATTACACTGAATCTCAGCTCCTTGAAAGTAGGGCCTTGTCTTGTACCTTCCATACCCCCAGAGCTTACCACAGTGCCTGGTACATAACAGGTGCTTAAGAAACTTTTGTTGAATGAATGGTTATTTCATCCAGGCCATGTGGAAGCCTGAAGTAATCTCCTTACTGCTTCAGAGAGTAGACACAAAGTGAAAAATCACTAGTATTCCTCCATCCTAGGTCTCTTCTAAAAAAAATTGACAAACTCTGACAAATTCTCATGCCCTGGCATACCCATAAAAGTTAATTTATCAACATTAATTAAGCATGCAATACATGCCAAGCCACATGTATTACTTAATTTACTCCTCACAATTATCGGTGAGTCACATTCTCTACTTTCCATTTTGTAGACACGGAAACTGAGACATCGGTGATATAATTTACCCAAGGGCACACAGCAGCTAAAGTAGAGCTGAGATGTGATTATGGGAATGTCTGATGCCAAAAATTGGTCCGTAATCAATATACTAAACAGGAGCCCTTTATAAGTCCTTACTTCAAACTGTAGTGATAGGAAAAACTCCATCTCCTCTACTGGCATTAGTTAGCTTCTTCCTTTCTGATAACAAGAACTACGTAACTGAGCATACTTATATTTTTCTTTGGCTACCAGGAAGTTCAGAGACAAATGTAAACCTCAACTACAGCAACTATATTGGTCTTAACTTTTGCTTCTATGTTCTCTAGGCCTGATTCATATTTTTACATCTACTTTTTGGTAAAAATCATCTCAAATTTTAGAATAAAATCTTTATTTTGGAATAAAGGAATATAGCATTATTATGTATTAATTTTACTATATTTCTAATTCACGAAGCAGCCACCTAACCATAGCATCCTCTATATTGACTAGAGAAGAAAAACCAATTAGCAATTTGTTCCAGGTTCATATGCTATTATTGCTCCTTTTAATTACGTTCTGTGGTTGTCTCTAGACTATATTAACTCAAAATCGCTGAAAAGAAGATAAAGCTGATAACATGATAGCCCAAACTTAGTGTGTGGTTTGGTTTGCTTGTTTAATTTTAGACCTTACTTTTCAGTGACATCCGTTCAGACTTGAAACGTCAGTCATTTGTTGACCTTAATTCTCTGGGTATCAGATGAGGTCAGCATTATCAAAGAGAAGGCCACCCGTAAAACAAATTTGCATGTGCCTGCTAACGTATAGGTATAAAATTCTAAACTTATTTGTTTGAAAAAATGGAAAGTTTTCTGACCCACTTTAAATCAGTGTTTCAGTAAAAAGGCTAGTGAGAAACCCAACTAAGAAAAAGGCTTGGTTTCCATGAGGTTAGTAGTTATTACTCAAAGGAGAAACTGACATACTCATGTGATGGTGGATTTTAATGTAGGGATGGGGAAAACACTGATGGACTGCGGTTGTTTTATGAAAGATGACATGTTATTAGGGAAAGAAATAGGATAGTCTAATACTGTTTCATAATAATAGTAATAATAATGATATACAATCTTTTGGTCAAACAAGTCTGACAACCTTCCCAGAGTTTGAATTTTAAGAAACTTTTTCTTGACCTAAAGTTGGCTTTTGATCATTTCAATAGGCCCTGGAATGCCTCAAGGATTTATTTTCTCTTCTTATGAAGGAAAATTTTATACTTAAGATAATGAGAGACTTTGTCAAATAAATAACAACTATATTCTATTTACATATGCATATTATTAAAATAGATGTTCTGGAGATTACATAAAAATCTCTAGGAGACTATAAATTCTGATATACTTTCATTTATAACTCTACTTGTTATTCTGGAATATTGTATTTTGCAGAAAGAAAAGGATTCCATGTCAACTGCATTATAATCAAATCCATAACCACGTCATTTCAAATTTCTTTTTGTCATTTGGAGACAGTCACTGTTTTATTATAATGCATTTGCAAAAATGTTTACATCTTCTGAGGGACCTATGGAAAGAACTCTGACATTTTAAATCACATATTTCTGAGAATACATTTTCAGATCATCCCCTTCAAACTGGATGAAAATTATTATAACTCAATAGAGTATCTGGATTTATAGATGTACTGGCAAGAAAAATCAAGAGAAACAAAAATTGATTATTGGGTGAATGAACTGAAAATAATTATAGTTTTTGTAATTTTTTGTAAAGAATTGCTTATTTTTAAACATTTTGTTTTCATACATAACGAAACTTATTTATTTTCTTCAAGCAATTTGGTAAATTATATCTTTTTCTCCCTACCTGATCAAAATTATATGTTTTCTCCCTACCTTGTCCCTCCAGAATTTGGCAATTCTTAATGAGTAATGTAATGGCAATACATTTCTTCTCACAGCCGTGGCACCGGACTGCAACAATATTCACCTGTGGAGCCCTGCTGAATATATTGCTTTACCATTTTTCTCATGCCAATAATGGTAGGCTCCCTTAATGTAGAAGTGACCCACCTAGCCTATAGTATGGGAAAGCCCTGAATGCCACTTCCAGGGCTAAACATGGGATAAATCAAGACTTGAGCCAGAACAGGGAGGCACACTTTTAAAGAATCATGCAGCAGTGGTTTATTTGCTATTGAAGCATGATCACAGAAGTGAAGAATTCAAAGGAATGTACTGCTTTAATCTTTCTGACAATTCTCAATTGATAGAAAACAACATTCAACAAATTAGAGAACCCATCTCCAAGTTAATACAATGAGAAGGATTTTTTTGGATTTTTACTTATCCAAGTTAACCTCTTGGCTACCCAGCCTGTCTAGGTTGCAGGAATTCTTTTAAATTTTTATCCTATTAATTTCTTTTTAAAATATATTTTTATTGATTTCAGAGAGGAAGGGAGAGGGAGAGAAAGAAAGAAAGATCAATGATGAGAAAGAAGCATTGATTGGCTGCCTCCTGCATGCCCCCTGCTGGGGATCAAGCCCACAACCCAGGCATGTGCCCTTGACTGGAATCAAACCTGGGACCCTTCAGTCCACAGGCTGATGCTCTATCCACTGAGCCAAACCAGCTAGGGTGTCCTATTTGGTTTTTTTGTAATCTGATTGCTTGCTGCTGTACTTAATGTATTCCTCTTTTTAGATCCTGCATTCACTGTATTCTATCCCTGTGAATTGCTTTCAAGGCAGAAGCAAATGCAGTCCAGCAGGATGAGGCTTTTCACCTAAAACTAATCTCACAGATACGAGATGATAGAAATAGCAGTTGGGAATGTTAGGGGCAGAAATAGAGTAGTGGGGACTAGCTAATAGTTATAAGAAATGTTAATCGTGATTTCTCTGTTCTGATTGGATAAAGCACATTCTAACCTGGCTGAGAGTTGTATGCCCTGGGACATGGGAGTTAACCTCAGAATGCGGTCCATTCTCCTTTTCCAAGAACTGCCTATCATCATACAAAAATTAACAACCTTGTTACCGAAACAACCTGGTCCCAGATGTGCCCACCCTGGGTGCCTGCGTTGCCAGTAACCTGTAATCATTATACCTTGCCTACTTTCCCATGCCTGTAATTCTTACTTTCTCATGTAATCTTTGTCCTTCTACCCAATATAAGCAGCTGGCTTATCAAGAAGATTTTCATAGATAACCTGCTGCTCTCCCATACTGCCAGAATTATTGGAATAAGCGCTCATATATGATTCAACACTGCCTCTGCTTAATTGTCTCAAGTAGTGACAGGCAGCCCGAACCCATTCATTGTCTAGTTTCAATGTGACATGTCTTCGTTTTTGCATGGCTTGCTCTCTTACACAGCTTCCAGGCATTATCTCAGTGTTTTGGGTCTGGGAAAGATGTGTAAGAGCAAGCCTCAATTAACCAAATGATAAAGGTATTATGTACCATATGGAAGTCACCAGGAGCAAAATGCTTTTCAATCCAATATGTCACATAATGTAATAGCTGTTCAATATCCTTTTGACCATATAGGTTAGGTATGTTTTTTAAAGAAGTCCAAACAGTTTTGTGATATGATCCTATCAGGTAAAAATAACTTAGTCTGGATTAGGTAAAGGCAGCATAAAAAACATGTAGTAGAAGAAAAAAATCAGTTACTCAAACGAGCTGTTCAGAGAGGCTCTTCATCAACCCTCATTCTTTCAAGGCAACAGCTTGAATCTCAGGGCTGAGCCTCTGGTACATAATGTCACTAACATGTTGAAGTTGGAGGTAGATGATCTAGATCTCGATAAATTGGATCTAAATCTGGATCTCAGTAAAATCCTGATTTATCAGTTCCCCAAGGCCTTCTACATGACTCTCTATTGCAAACATTCTCCCCCACTTAATTTCATGTCTTCCATTTAAGCATCTGACATTGCTTCTTGTATGCTGGCCTATTTTCAAAATGTCAGCCCCAAGAGAATTCTCTGCTACTCATTACCACCCTATGTTAGAGCAAAAACAAGAGTAAAGGAGTCTTACTGGTGATGTGCACAGCATTAAATAAAATGTCATTCACTTCTCTGAATTGGCCATTGGCTTTAAATTAATCACTGATGATGGTACAGTACCTCCCCCTGGGACAGAGAGGAGGGGGCAGGCTAGAGGGGCTCAATGGGGGGGGGGGGCGAGGAAATACATGTAATACTTCCAACAATAAAGGTATTTCTTAAAGTCTGTAGAATAGAAATAAAAATATAGTAGTATATCAATCATAACACTGCCTAAGCAAAAAAAAAATATTTTAATTAGATTATTTATTTATTTTTTATTCATGTTTTCATTTATTTTAGAGTGAAAGGAAGGGAGAGGGAGAGAGAGGTAGAAACATCAATGAGTGAGAAATATCTATCAGCTGCCTTCTGCATGCCCCCTGCTGGGGATTGAGCCAGAAACCGGGGCCTGTACCCTGACTGGGAATCGAACCTATGACCTCTTGGTTCATGGGCTGATGCTCAACTATTGAGCCACACCGGCGAGTCTTCTTTTCTTTTTCTTTTTTTAACAGCAATCTTAATTTAGTTCTTTTTCTGAATTTTTGTTCTGTTCTTTCACTTGGGATTGTTTGTCTCCCAATTCTTGCTACTTCGTTGTGTTTATTTCTATGCATTAGGTAGATTTGTTATGTCTCCCAGTCTTAGCAGGGTAGCCTTATCTAGTCTGTGTCCTGGCAGCTCTCTGGTTTAGCCTCTCTGATCCACTGACTTAAGTGCTCCAGCAGTGTCTTTTGTGTGGGCTGTGTGCGCCCTCCTGTTGTAGCTGAGCCTTGATTGCTACTGGCACATCAGTGGTTAGGTTTGTCCCTCAGGCTAGCTGTGAGAATTTTCCATGGCCACAGCATATGAGCCACTGAGTAGGGATTGACCCCACAGAATGGAATTTGCCCAGCAGGTTCTGGTGCCCGCTGAGACCTCCCTTTGAGTGGGCTGCTTATGAAGCTAATTAGCTGGTGCTCTGTTATGGTTTGAAGCTCGCCACCGGATGTATTGGTTCTGGGGCCTCTTGGGAGAAGTTTCAGTTCAGGCCAAGGTTAGTTGCTGCCTGGCGCTACCTGGTAGGAGCTACAAAGTGAATGCAGTTGGTTGCTTCCTGTGATAGGCCTGGAGGCATACGGGAAAGGTAACACTGTGAACCAATGTGCCAGCTGCCACCAATATCAGTCCTGGGGCTGCTCAGCAAAAGGGATCCCTGAGTCCTAGCTGGTTTTGATCAGTGGATAGAGCATCAGCCCATGGGATGAAGGGTCGGTCCCAGGTTCGATTCAAGTCAAGGGCATGTACTTCGGTTGCAGGCTGGATCCCCAATCTGGTTGGGTCACATGTGGAGGCAACCAATCGATGTGTCTCTCTCACATTGATGTTTCTCTCTCTGTCTCTCACTCTCCCTTCTTCTCTCTCTAAAAATTAATGAAAAAGTTTCCTTAGGTGAGGATTAACCAAAACAAAACAAAAAAAGGGATCCCTGAGGCCTGCCACCACCTGCTGGTTTTCCATAAGGCTCAGCCGCTAAAAAAGCCTTAGGCAACACTCAAGTGGTGTTCACTAGGCTAATGCAGATTCAGGTTTGGCTGTGTTGGGGGGGGGGGGCTCAGATAATGGCAGCTGTTCATCCAGCCCTTGCCCTGAAGCTATACAACTCAGTTTCTCCCTGTGTGTCTCTGGCACACCCCCTAGCTGTTATCCCTTCAATGGAGCCCAAGGTGAATGACTGTAAGCAAGTGAATCTGTGCATGAGCCCATTACGGGGACCCTTGGGTTTCCAACAGCCATCTTATACAGATAGACAGAATCTTTGCTGATTTATCAGCCAGATGCTGTGAGGGCCCTCTTTCTAACACTGGTGCTTCATGGTGTGGAGCCTGGTATTGGACTGAGTCCCCTCACTACTCAGGGGAGACCTCTATAGTTGAGATATTTCCTTCTGATTCTCAACCACCACACATGGGTGCAGGGCCAGCCAGATAAGCATCTTCTGCCAGTCTCAATGTGGCTTCTTTTTTATATTCTGTGATAAGACTTCTTTTAAGCTAGTCTTCATATAATTCTCCAGGTTGATTTTTCTATAATTTAGTTGTAATGTTGATGTGGTCATGGGAGGAGGTAAGTACAGCTGCCACCTACTTCACCATCTTGACTAAAACACTCAAAATTCAAAAACTCATTTTATAAAGAGGGAAACTGAGCCTCAAAAACATGAAGTACCCAAGGTCATGGGTAGTTAATGGCAGATCTACAATGAAAACAAAAGTGCCCTCTCATCCAGTGTTCTAGACACCCTAATTTTTAATCCAGCATTCCTTCTTTCTTAGCAGACTGGGACCCAAACCTGAGCCAGCTGTCTCTGTAGACAGACTCAGAGGAAGAGCCCCACACCCTCTTTCTGTTTCTGACTATTCCTCCAGAAGGAACAGGTGTCCAGCTCAAGTGTGCATCTGGGAAACTAGTCCTACTCCAGAGAGAACACAGCCAGCTTTGACCGCCACTTCAATATTATCATTTTTACACTTTTGTGAAAACCCGCCTTATTTCTCCATTCTTATTTTAAAGCAAGGTTTGATATTTCAAAGTATGGAACACAGGCTAGATTTCATTGGCATGGAAGGCAAGCACAGGCAGATCAGCTAGAGTCAGCTTTTCCCCCTTAGCCATCAATCAAAAGAACTGGTAGCAAACACATTCTCTTCCACCTCATCCTTGTCAGAAAGCAACAACAAGGAACTCTTTTCTCCACTACAGATGGTCCAAAATAGACTAAAACTTTGTCACACTACTTTTAAAGTGGCCAGGATAGAGAGTCAAGACATTACAATACTCAATATAGTCATTGGAATGCAAGTGGATTCCAAAAAGAATATTCAAGATTCTGAACTACCCAAATAACATTATTCATACTGTCAATCAGTAAAAAATATTGAGCAGTTACAATTTATTAGACATTATGTGAGGTGATACAAAGACTAATAAGACGGCTACCTCTCTCTAGGTAGCTCCCAGTCTAGCAAAAAATAAAGTGAAATCAGATATGTAAACAAATACCATGCAATACACTAGAAATATGCACAAACAGCTGGATATCACAGAGAAATCAACAACATGAAAGCAATCTGTGAAGACCTTTGTTGCATGAAGCTTGACATTAGGCACCTCGGGAGTTACAAAGATGAACAACACACTGGCTTTGAAGGATTACAGTAAAATCTAAAAATGGAAATAGACGTATATCTTAAACATACTTTTTCCTACTAAATAAATGAAGCAAAAGTACTAGGGAGGGAGATATAAGCTACATGTTATGGGAGCTGCTCATTCCAACTAAAATAATCAGGAGAGACTTCCAGATATAAAAGACATTTGAACAGGACCTGGAAGGCCAAGTAGCATTTTGATAAACTGAGGATGGGGAAGGGCATTTCAGAGACAGTACCTTAACAAAAGCTGTATGGGCATTAGAAGGAGGGTAATCAGGACCCATGATCCCAGGTCATGGATCATGATAGGAGGTGAAGCTAGAAAGGTTGCATACCTCAAATGGTAACTCAAATACCAATTCAAATGCTAAGGGTTTTGTATTTTGTACTGTAAACAAACTAACGGGACATGAAGGCACAATCAAAGCCATGCGTTGAGAATCATTATTGCAGAAATGTCGAAGGTGGGTGGAAGGCAGCAATTGGGAAGAGCAAAGGTGGCTATTAAAACAGTCCAAGTGGATAACAGTGTAAGTTAGGGAATGGTAGTAAGCCTGGGAATAGGTAACAGATATGAGAGACACGGCAGCTTCTAAGATTGTTACCTGATCAAGGGAGAGGAGGGACAGGAGAGCTCATAGTGACTCCATGTCTTCAAGGATAGATAGTGATGTCAACACCAGAACTAGGGGAATCATGAGAGGCTGCAATTTACTTTCTTTTCCATCGGAATCTGCTTTGCCATCAAGATCATCTACCATCACCCCTGAGAGTCAGCTGCTCGTGGCCTTCCTCACTAATCAGTCAAGACACAGTCTAGCCAGTAAAGCAGAAGTCACTTTAGGCATTTGCAAAAGAGGAAATTTAATGCAAGGAACTGATTGAGATTGGCATCAGCAAGAGGCTACTACCATCCCACAAAAGGAGTTAGCAGTGCTCTAGGAGATAGTGAGGAAGCCCCTTATATCCATCCCCTTCCTTCTCTCCTCTCCCACTTTCCTTCCCTCTGATTAAATATCCTTCTGGCTGAACACAGCTAAAAGCCAGCTGACCAGGGAGTCTGAGAAAGCAGCTTGAAGGGTCAGTTTTCTGAGATAGAGTAGATCAGGACAAGGAGGAATGCATCTCAGGACGAACACACCCAAGATTTAGCCAACTTCTTATATATCCTAATTGTTGAGGTAGAACTGCTAGTTAGACTCCTGAATTATATGAGATATTATCCTCATAAATAATATTAGATACCAGCTGAGAGGACATGGGAGCCATGTTCACCTCACTGAGGAGAAGGGACAGAGAGAAGGTAATAAGTGGCCAACCACATCTATATCCACTCACCCATCATCTTTATCATCCTTGAGCTGGTCCTCAGAGTTCCTAAGGTGGAACTATTCTCAAAGACCTGAAATCAAAGTTCATCTCACTTAAACAATGGACAGAAAAGGAAAGAGAAAACCATATCCTTCTCTCTTAGCTGCTTATCTCTTTCATTCCTCCTCTTCCTTCTTATATTTGTCATTCTCTTCTATTCATTACCCTCTTTTGCTCTACCTCCATCACATTTCTCCAATCTCTACATTTCCAATTCCTTCCATTGCCTGTCTATATCTCCTCCCTCCACCTCCAACTCATTCCTCCTGAGGAACTGCATGAGTTAACAAGTTGCTTGTTAGACATATTTTTAATCCTAAATCTCATGTCTCTTGAAGCTAGGTATTAGTTCCTTAACAGAATAAACATTCAACAAAGCAGGTGTCAATTCAATAAAATGATATATTCTACATCATTAAACTATTTATTTATTTTTTGTTTGTTTATATGGTGAGATTCTGAGTAGTTTCTAAAATGGCCTTTATAACATCAGTTAAGGAATATGATAAGGAAAGGAATTATCAAATGGAAAATCAAGTTGCATGACACTAGAAAACTTGAACATTATGTCAAACTTGTATTTTCCTATGAGCCATTAAAATAAAGCATAGCTCTTATAGAAGCTTCATATATGCCCATAAATGAATTAATATCAGCTCATAAGTAGAGCACCTTTACTCAGCTTTGCTGACTAATAGTTCCTTGAAGAATGAAGAGAGGAAATAGTCTTTAGAAACATAAATTTCTGTCCTTCCAATTTTCCTTCATGATATGAAGCAGGTATTATTCTCTATGAAAAGGAGGTTTTTCTCTGAACTCACATGTGGATGGAACATTTAACCAAAATGGTGTCACCCTGACACGCCAACGTAAGTGACCACAGAAGGATCAAAGTCCTATAAAAAGAGAGAAGATAGTGCAACACTTCATCCATCTCACAGCAGGCACAAGCTCATCCATCTCCAGTGAATCAAGAGAAACTACAATGGCTTCTGTGAGAACTTCCTCCATGGTGAGTCCTGCACTAACGTGCAATGCTCTTATTGATTTGGACCAGATGATACTTCTGGACCTTGGGCATGAAATTCTGGATTCTGACTATGGAGATCATGTAGAATAGGAAATGAAAGCTTTGGTAGATACTTGTCATTGTATAGCATGTTCAAGAACTGGTACTCATCAGTTTGAAAGATGAGATTAAAACTGAAAGATAGCTATATTGGGGCTAAATCATACAAAGAAGTGTCAAATAATGCCGTGCAGTAAGAAAGAATGTTTATTGAAAATCTACTCTTCTGAGTACAAGTGATTTAATATAATTATCCCACAGCATTTTTCTTTAATCCAAAATAAAATGGATCACAATCCTTGAGGATTTAATTACTTGTGGCAATAACTTTTCTTTCCATTATCCTATTATTATACTACAGTCTTGGTTCACCAAACCCATTTATTATCATCAGATACAGTATAACTGTGGTTTAGAGTAAATGGTTTTTATATTCTTAAAATCTCTCTTTTGAAATGTAATTTGATTATAGAATCAATATACGTAAATTTAGAAAACTGTAAAATATACCTAAGGAAACATAAGGAAAATCCAGTTTTTGGCTGGCTGCTTGCCAATGGTGCTAACAGCATTTCTAGTACGAATACTGATACCACCTGGATTTTCTATGGCCGTTTCTTAAGGGCACATTTGCCTTCACACAGGGTTTCACACAATGACCAGACAGAGCACCAAGGCACAGGAAGACATTTCCTCCTCAAAATCAAGGTCAATATTATCCCAATGACCTGGCAGTGACGGAGGTACGGACAGTATGATGACTTGTCATTTTTACTAAAATTAGCGCCAGCCAATAAATGATGTGCCTTTCCTAATTCAAAATATGAATGTTTAGAACTGGTAAAAACTCTGTGGTCTTATTATTGTAGTCACCTAGCCAGGTTTTTATTTAACTGATCTGAAAATTTAGAATAGATTGGCCTGGAATATAGTATGTTGTCTATGATTAGCAATACAATTGTTATCACAATTTGTTAACAAAAACCATTTACTAATCCAATCTCCCACCTCTCTTTCTCCTTTCCCATTCAGTTCCAGTCACTACTACTACTGCTGCTGAGTCTGGTGGCTATAGTGAAGGCAGCAAGAGTAATTCCACGAAATCGAGAATGCCCAAATACTGAGGACAAGAACTTCCCTCAGAGCGTGAGAGTCAACCTAAACATCCTTAATCGGAATGAAAATTCTAGAAGGACCTCAGATTACTACAAACGGTCCACCTCACCTTGGAACCTCCAGTACGTAAGGGCCTTAGATAAAACCTGTTTTCTTCTACATTTTATGCATCAGACTGCCAGTTAAATCACTTGGAGGGAAAATTTTACTCACTCAGAATCATCAGTCAAACCTGGAAGGGCCATTGTGCAAAACAATGGTTCTCAAACCTTCATTCTACAAACTTATTTGCTAGAGCACAAGACGACCCCACCCCCAATACCCATCCTATTAGATTTCGTTGTCACTGACACCAAAAACTCACCCCAATTTGTGTTATCTACATTTTAATATTTATGATACCCCAAGTCTATTTTTTATTTAATCTTAGGGATTAATGCTTGAATTCTCTTTCTTTACAAGGGTCTCCATTGAGAAGATTTCTTGTAAATTACTGGTAATTAATGGGTATTTGTATGCACTTTTTTTGTCTTATTAGAACTTGGAAAATATAGCTTGAGTCTCAGTGGAGGAAGAAGTATCATCTTGGGTATTGCCATACCTTTTTAGGTTAGATAGCCTTGGTCTACATCCCAACAGATCTATATTTCATGTGTCCTTAATACATCTAGTATTTAGACCCCCATGAAGAATTAAATTTAAAAATATATTCTGATAATTTGATTTTATGCAAATAAGCCTCAATTATGCAGCACCTACAGATTCACCTGACTGTGGAGTTTTTTCTCCTCTTCCAATTACTAAGAATAGTTTAAGTACATCAATTAAAATTCAAAGCAGCCAGCTTGGTATGACTTAGTTGTTCAGGGTGGACGATGAACTAAGAGGTCACTGATTTGATTCCTTGTCAGGGCACATGTAGGGGTTTCAGGCTCGATCCCCAGTAGGGGGTGTGTAGGAGGCAGCCAATTGATGTTTCTTTCTCATTAATGTTTTTATCTCTTTATCTCTCTCCCTTCTCTATCTCTAAAATCAATAAAAACCTATTTTAAAAAATAAATTTAAAAAAAATCAGAGGAAGTCATCAACTCAGCTGGAGGAGAGAGGGAATTAAGGGTTATAGAGTGGCTTAAACTTTTGTTTCTAGCCCTTCTAATCAGCTCTGGGCTCTGTTCCAGGAATGTGTTGTCAGATAAAATTTTGATGCATTCCATGTTCAAACTTCATTAAGTCAGATTAACAACTATTTTATTCCTAGATGATTCCCTTGGTCTTTATCCATCTATCGAATGTACCCTAATAAAAGTATCCTCATGTCAAACTTAAATCCCTTCTATAGTCTCAGTCATCTTTGTTCAGTTTTCAAAGAGATTTGAAGATCATTGTCTTTTCTCCATAATATTTCATGTGCTTAAAAATCCACCCCTGGTTTTCCTGAAACTACTTCTTTTTCAGACTAACAGCCCTTAGAGAATGTGCAATGACTATAGTTTGTCATCCTCTGAATTTGTCTTCCTTCAATTATTCCTGTTTGATTTCCTTCCTGCTTTACCAGGAATTCACTTTCCTCCTGGCTTTTGTCTCTCCCTGTAGCCGCAATGAGGACCCTGAGAGATATCCCTCAGTGATCTGGGAGGCAAAGTGCCGCAACTTGTTCTGCGTCAATCCTGAAGGGAAGATCGACCACCACCTGAACTCCGTCCCCATCCAGCAGGAGATCCTGGTCTTGCGCAGGGAGCCTCGGCACTGCCCCCACTCCTTCCAGCTGGAGAAGATACTCGTCACTGTGGGCTGCACCTGTGTCACCCCCATTGTCAACCACGTGGCTTAAGAGTTTCCAGTCTGATCCCAGCTCTCTGAATCTGTTAGGCTTTCTGGGGAGGAGACCTAGTCCCATTTCTGACTTCTTAAATGAGTTCATTCAACTGAAATTTCATAGATAACACTTGGATTTAGAGATTGACTTTGAATCATCTTTCCATCTCCCCAAGAAGGAAGGTTTAAACTGAGTACAATTTTGCTTCTTACTTGCTTTTCTAAGGGCTTTAAGTTATTTATGTATTTAAAAGGCCCTGAGACAATTCTGGGGTGTAAGATTCCATTTTAATGAGTTACAGGCCTCATTTTATTTTATTTTTTTTTAAGAAGACAGTATTCCAAACTTGGAAATTTTATTATTTAAAAGGTAAAACCTATATTTATATGGCTATTTATGGATCTATTTATGTTTGTTAAGTCTTTAGAGAAAGGTGAAATAGTGTGATTGTTCTGCCTAGAAAATCCTAGATAGAAATAAATGGCAGGTGAAAATTTCTGAGTTTGTACTACATATAGATACAGGATTTTCTCCTCTTTGTTTCTTAGGAGTGCATAACATGGCTGGGGGAAAAAAGATTATACCTAATTTCATATTTATTAATTTAATTTTTTAAATTGTTGAGGTCTCACAAGAGACAGCAAGTCTAATTCTCTGCTCTGTTAAACCCTTATAATAAAAACAATTTATAATAATAAAGTTTGGGAAGAAAATTTGTTTTCTTATTCTTTCTCATTAAAAGTACTTTGGCCAGCTTTTCCGTATTTGAAAAAGAATGCAAATTTGAGAGCAAAACAAAGTATGCCTTTGAGTAACAATACCCTGGACCCAAACAAGTCTAAGTTCTCAGTTTTACATGCCTTCGAGACATTAAGGGACCAGCTTCTCATAGTATTAACCAATGCTGCGAACACAAGCATTCCAAAATGAATTAAGTAAATAAAATGATGGCCCTGGGAAAATGGCATGTTGTTATTAAAAATCATACAGGAAAAAGGAGGAACCCTCCCCAAAATGGGCCCTGAGGTCTGACAGGAAGGGGAAAGTTCTGGGAGAAGACATAGTATTCAGACTAGAATAGTCAGTCTCTCCTCAAACTCAGGCTTCTTTTGAAGATAAATGCCAACCAGAGATCTAGAAACATTCTTCTCTTCCTCTGACCACATCCCTAGGATGACCACTCCTTTTCTGAGCCTCTGTTCCAATGCATCCCAGGACACAGAGAAGAGCCACTGAGGCAAAACAAACTTGAAGTATGAGAAAAGTTCAGTCCAAGTAAAATAAAAACTGAATCACATTCAATTCCAGACTAGTTTCAAGTTTCGAGTCAACCATTTTTTCCATGCTGTGGCCCAACATGCTGTCTTGCCCTACTTCTCAGGCCCCTGGAAGTCCTCAGGCTGGTTCCCCAGGCTCCCTGATTCTTTAAGCAACCACTTTCCGCACATGTTCATTCTCCTGCATGCTCCAGCCTCACTCAGAGGCTATGACTTTTCTCTGCTTCTCCAATTCCAAACCCGGGGTCCACTTCTCCAGCCGCTCTGATTTCATTGTCATTTGTGTGCTTTCATCTTGATTCTCATGATAATCTCCTGTCACAGTCTTTCAAGGAGATTTTTCATAGGCAGTTTCTCACAGCCTCCATGCTTTGAAACCTCTCACTAAAATCCTGCCACTCAGTTCCCAATTTTCCCTGAGTAGTGGTGGTGGTGAAAATAAAAATTGGGTTTTGTTTTGAGATGGAGGGCAAAAGAGGGCATATATATCCATAGTTCTGAATCATTACTTCCCACTAAATTGTATATCTAGGAATTCTGTGGTGGGAAGAGACAGTTGCCTTCCATGTCTCCCCACCTTTTATATGCACGGCTTTTGTTCTATCTTTATTTTCCCTAGTCAGCACCATTATCCACCAGTCATCTATGCTAGATATCTCTGAGGCATCCCTGACTCCTCTCTTTCTCTTCCTCACTCCTAACACCTACACATTCCCAAACTCATTAATTTTCACTCCCTGAAAGTTCTCAAATTAACCCCCTCCCTGTCCAAATTTGGGACTTCATCTTTTCTCATTTCTCTACTCAGTTACAGTGACAGGGTGCTACGAGTAGTACACTTAACATGCATTTTACCTAGGTACAGAGCATGAACAATCTATTAGAGATAGGCAGGATATAAGAGAGTAGGGAGATTGTGAAAAAATATTCTAAGTATTTTGAGAAAGTTGGAGCAGTGAAACACTGAAATGCTTGTTTTCAATTCTGGCTCCTTAGTTCTGGGGATTTAGATATTTTCAGTTTTAAAAAAACAGATATAATTGACATATACATTATATTAGTTTTAGGCATATAACATGATTTTATATATGTATCCTATATAATAAAAGTATAATATGCAAATTGACCGAACAGCTGAACAGCAGGACAACCATCCGGGACCACGCTATAACACCCACTGGCACCAGGCCAGCCAAGGCAGGTGGGATGCGATCGGTTGGGGGCCCGGCCATCGCCCCATGATCGCCCTGCAGAGGGAGACCCAGGCCACCGTCCAGTGGGCTGCGGCAGGTGGGCGGGGCCTCCCTCTGCGAGGGAAGCCCGGGTCCTGAGCGCCAGTGGCCGGAGGGAAGGCAGGCCTACTCTTGCACGAATTTCGTGCATCAGGCCTCTAATATATTATAAAACGATTAGCACAATAAATTTCATTAACATCCATTACCACACATAGTTATAGCTTTCTTTTCTTACAATGAGAACTTTTAAGATAGACTCTCTTAGCAACTTTCAAATATTCAATTGTTAACTATCATCACCATGCTGTACCTTACATCCCCAGGGCTTTTTATAGTGAAACCTCGGTTCTCGACCAAGTTGTTCCCAGAAAAAATGTCTCCGTTTTCAAACAAAATGTCAGTTCTTTACCTGACAATCCTTTCAGCTTGACAAAAAGTGTCTCTCAGGCCACAAAGGAGAAAATGCAAGTCAGTTTACCGCTAAACCTCGCATCATATACATCTCAGGAAATCCTGCTGTGAATATTTTCAGGTTTTGGGGGGGGGGGTTATTTTTGTTGCTGGTAAAATGAACAATTAGCACAATTTTAAAATATAAAGAGGCCATCAAGAGTGCTGATGTTGCTAAGGGTGTATGAAGAAGTAGAAAAACTGTTGTTGATTTGGATGAATGAAAAGCAGTTAGCCAGGGACAGCATTTTGGAGGCAATGATGTTATGAAAAAGCAAAGATGCTGCATACTGACCTCCTGAAAGACTTCTCCTGAAACAAGTGCTAAAAGTGATTCGTTTTAGGCTAGTGGAGAGTGGGTCAGTAAATTTAAGAAAAGAAATGCTTGTTTTTAGATTAAACTTCTCACAAAGCTCCAAACCACATTAGGGACTTGGCCTATGCTTCTTGTTTACCTGGAATTTCCACTTCTCATTTCCCTTAAATGAGTGTAAATACCCCTGGAGAGCAGTAACCAGCTCAGTGGGTGACTGTGGTGCATTCTGTCTGACAATCACAGACAGAGCTCTTGGAGAGGACTAACTTGAGATGTTCTCTGGAATGCAGATGAAAAGTAGCAAAGAAATAAATGGATGGTAAGTATAAGCTGATAGTAGATATAAAAGATGGGTAGCAGAGATGAAATATGTGGAAGACAGAAAATTCAAATAAAAAACCTGAATACATTCAAGGGATACAATAAAGTTGCAATAGGAAAAAAGATTCCTGGTTTGGGGAAATTATATTTTGTAAGTGAATGTGAAAACTAGGTTTAGACCAAACTAATTTTAAAAGACCATATTTAAATATATTGACCCTTTTTTAATAATAAAGAAAATATAAGACTCCCAGAAGGAAAACATAAGACACTAAATCAGGAGCCAAAATTATATTGATGTAAGACTTTTCCACCAGAAAGTTAAAAAAAAAAAAAGGCACTGAAGAGAAAGTACAGGTCAGACACCACCTGCTCAAGCAAATCATCTTGACCAACAATTTGACATTTGTTAAGTTGCATTGAGTTGTGCGCTTAGGGGTTCCACATTTCCTTGTATGTATGTAATGGCTCAACAAAAATTTTGCTTAAGAGAAAATAGCAGTGTTTAACACATGTAGGTTCTCAATATTTGTTGAATGAAACAATAAATGATTCACCAAAAATTCCCTGTGCCTTAACATTCTGTAAAGTCAACAGAAAGACTTTCCCAGGCATGTGAGAAAGGAGAAAATGCTATGTGAGCACCCTTCTTTGTAAAAACAATATTCACGGATATACTTTAGCTGAGAGATGAATCAAAGCTGAGAATTCAATACTAGGCACCTTATTCCTTATACACCTTATTTCCTGGAACTTCTGTGAGAATTGAAACTTGTTATACATGGAACTATGTTTAAATAATGGCTATAAATGCCTTTTAAATAAACGCAAAACCTGCTCTAGCTGGTTTGGCTCAGTGGATAGAGCATCGGCCTAAGGACTAAAGGGTCTCAGGTTTAATTCCTGGTCAAGGGCACGTTCCTCAGTTGCAGGTTCAGCAACCAATCGATTTGTCTCTCTCACATTGATGTTTCTCTCTCACTCCCCTCCCTTCCACTCTCTAAAAATCAACGGAAAAAAATGTCCTCAGGTGATGATTAATAAAAAAAATAAAGAAATAAGGAAATGCAAAAACTAAAAGAAATTGTGAAAAAGGGAGATATCAAAAAATGAGCCAATAATACAATAATAATCAGAATTGAGAGAATGAGCATCCAAAATTAGATGATCTAGCTAATCATCATTATGTATACATGCAATCCAAGATTCAATAAGCCAAGTAGAAAGACACAAAATTCCTCAGCTTTATTAAATAAAGTCAAAGTTGTCACTCTATTCTTGGCTTTGATAAGTAGATAATTTAAAGGTCACCTAATTTGGTAAACAGGCTAAAATTTAAAGGTAATTATCAATAGACGTAAAACAAAATATAAGCCTTTTAAGACTCTGTAAAAGATAAAAGACAAACCAGTTGAGGTTAAGATAAAAGGAGTAGGTACACAGCGCTGTCCTACTCTCATGACCACCCCAAAATTATGACTAAATTAAAAAACAATCAACCTGGAGAACCATTTGAAGAGTACCTGAACAGAAGTCCTATAAATAAGGATATAAAGAAGAAACCACCACAAGACTGGAGGTGGGGTAGAGACGTGAAACAGGCTGGCCCCACACCCACATGTGGTGGTTGAGAATCCAAAGGGATATCTCAGCTGTGTAGGACCTCCAGGAGAGTGACGGGGTCTCAGCCCTACACCAGGCTCCCCACCACAGAGCACCAGTGCCAGGAAGAAGAGCCACCACAACATCTGGCTGTGAAAATCAGTGGGGATTCAGTGTATCTGGGTGAAATGGAAGGCGTCTAGAAACCCAGGCACCCTCTTAAAGGGCCCACACACAGGCTCACTACCTCACAGGCATTCACCCTGGGCTCCAGCAGAAGGACAGCAGTTTGAGGGGCACCAGAGAAATACAGGGAGAAACTGAGTTGTGTGACTTCAGGGTAAGGGCCAGAGAAACAGCTGCCATTGTCTCTGGGTCGAGAACCCCTCACCCCCAACAAAGCAGGTAGGCAGGCACCCTCTTTGCTGGGTTAAGACCTCCCTCCACACAGCCAAATCTGAATCAGCATTAGCCTGGCGAACACCACTACACCAGTAGCCCCACCCTGGCAAATCCCTGAGACCTCCCTGCAGCCAACTCACATATTGCCCAAGGCTCTTGTAGTGGCTACAACTTAGGGGTACACAGCAGAGAGTGGCAGGCCTCTGGGTGCCCTCTTGTTGAACAGTTCCTGGCCAAATGCGGGTTGCAGTGGCCTCGGGTTCGTGGTGTGGCTTCTCCACACTCTTCCAGACCTAGCACAGCAGCTACCAATCGCCAATCACTTTGTAGCTCTTACCAGGTAGTTAAGGACAGTCACAGGAAGCAGCAGAGAGTCCCAAACAAGATGAACCCAAAGAGGCTCACACCAAGACATCACAGTAAAAATGGCAAAAGTTAAAGATAAAAAAGGGAGTGGGCAAAGGAGAGATCAGGTTATTCACAAAATGCAACTTTAAAGTAGAAGCCAAGGCAAAAATACATGATTTATGAAAATAAAAGTAATGATTTAAAAGGAGGTAACAATAGTATCCTTAATTTTCATACATGAGCATCATATAACTAGAAAACCCAAGAGAATCATCTAAAATATTATTGGAATTTCTATAAGAGGACAGGAGAGTAGTTGAATTCAAGATAACATTTTAATTTTCCTGAACATCCAGCAATGAGCTTGAAAATATAATGAAAAGGCCACAAACAATTTAAAATAATATAAGTCACTGAATAATTCCAAAATTAACATGTAAAAATCTATATAAAAATGACAAAATAGCCAATAAAAAAGAAAAGTGAAAATATAAATATATCAACTGTTCCTAAGGAGCGCATAGCATTAATGTAATTACAGTAATAATTTCAGTAAAAGGTGTGTTTTTTTTCTTTTAAACCTGGCAAAGTTAATTTAAAATTTAACTAGAAGAACAAATGTGTAGGAAGGACTAAAGTAATTTTGAAGAGAGTTGAGAGGAAGTTGCTTTGCTAGGTATTAAAATTTATTTGCAAATGGCCATAATTCAACAGTGTGATACTTCCACAAGAATGAAAAATAAATGAAACCTAACAGAGTAACCTGAGACAGACATGTGTATGCTTATGTGTATGCATATGTGTGCATGTATAAAAAATTAATAATAAAATCAAGAAAGGTAGTAAAAAAAAAGACAAAGGGAGAATCTTAAAAGAGCAAGAGAAAGGTAGTTAGTTACCTACAAGGGAGCTCCCATAAAACTGTCAGCTGATTTCTCAATAGCAACTTTACAGGCCAGAAGGAAATGGCATGAAATATTTAAAGTGATGAAAAGTAAGGACCTACAACCAACATTACTCTGCCCAGCAAGGCTATCATTTAGAAGTGAGGAAAGATAAAGATAAGAAAATGTTAAAGGAATTCATCACCACAAATCAGTATTATAAGAAATTTTAAAGGGACTTCTTTAAGAAGTATAAGGGGGGGAAATAACCTAAGTATGAATAATAAAGTGGCAATAACTACTTACCTTTCAATAATCACCTTAAATGTAAATGGATTCAACACTCCAATAAAAAGAAAATGGATAAGAAAATAAGACTCGTACATATGCTGTACACTTCAGATCAAAAGACGCACACAGACTGAAAGTAAAGAGATGGAAAAATATATTTTATGCAAATGGAGAAAAATGATGGGGTAGCAATACTTATATCAGACAAAAAACAACAACCTCTAAAACAAAGGCTATAAGAGACAAGCGACATTTCATAATGATAAAAGGATCAATCCAACAAGAAGATATAATCCTTGTAAACATTTATGGACCCACCATAGAGGCACCTAAGCACATAAAGCAAATATTGGTGGACCTAAAGGGAGAGACTGACAGTAATGCAGTCATAAAAGGAGACTTTAACACCTTATTGATATCAATGGATAGATCTTCCAGGCAGAAAATCAGCAAGGAAACAGTAGCCTTAAATGATACATTAGACCAGATAAATTTACTTCATATTTTTGGAACATTTCATTCTAAAGCAGCAGGATATATATTGTTTTCAAGTATGCATGGAACCAGCATTACTTATAACTCAATGCCCGAGAGGCTTGGTGCACAAGATTTGTGCACTTGACTGGGTTCTCAGCCTGGCCTGCGCCCTCTCGCAGTCCAGGAGCCCTCAGTGAGTGGGGCTAAGCCTTCAGTCAGACATCCTTAGCGCTGCCGCGGAGATGGGAGAGGCTCCCGCCACCACCACTGCGCTGGCCAGCCATAAGCCCTGAGCCGGGCTTCTGGCTGAGCAGCGCTCCCCCGGTGTAGCTGCCCCCTGGTTGTCAGTGTGCATCCTAGCGACCAGTTGTTCTGCCATTCAGTTGATTTGCAATATTACCCTTTTATTATATAGGATTGCCAAGATATGAAACAAACTATGTGCTCATCAATGGATTATGGGACAAAGATGTGTTAAATATATACAATGGAATGTTACTTGGCCATAAAAAAGAATGAAATCTTACCATTTGGGACAACATGGATGGACCTAGAGGGTATTATGCTAAGTGAAATAAGTCAGAGAAAGACAGATAGCATATGATTTTGCTTATATGTGGAATCCTAAGAACAAAATAAATGAACAAACAAAACAGAAATAGAATCACAGATACAGACAACAGACTGATCACCAGATAGAGGGGGTGGGGGGCTGCTGTGTGAAAAAGGTAAAGAGATTAAGAAGTGAAAATTGGTAGTTACAAAATAATCATGGCAATGTAAAGTAAAGCCAGGGGAAATAGTCAATAATATAATAACTATGGGTCTTGCCAGGTGGGAACTAGAACTATCAAGAGGATCACTTCATAAATTACATAAATGTCCAACCGTTATGCTATACACCTGAAACTAATATTAAATAATATAAAATATCAATTGTAATTAAAAATTAAAATAAAATAAAAAAGACTAAATACTGATTCAAAAGCAAAATTCAAAAGCAAGAGAAATAGGAAATTATCAGAAAAAAACACATGCTGAGACACTAATATTTAATATTGTCTGTGCAGCAATGAAACAAATGTTGGAGAAGAAAACACAAAATCCTTATTTGTACAGGGTAAATTACATACCAAGAAAAAAAAAACCAAATCAATAGGAAACCCATTAGCTGTAATAAGAATGCTCAGAAACTGGCTAGCTACACAATACATATTTTAAAAATAGAAGTCCCATCTATTGGCAATTAGTCTAAAATAATAAAAAAAATTCTGAAGGAAAATAATTTCTGACACAAAACTTCAGTGTGAAGGTGTGTTATGAAGGAAGAAAAAAAAGACATTACCAGATATGCAAGACCTCAAATAATATGCCTCCCATGTAACCTTTCTCAAGAAACTATTTAAAGGTGTGCTCCATCAAAAAAAAGAGTGTACACCAAGACACAGGAAGATATGGAATACAGAAAAGAAGGAGTCACACAGGAAAGACACATTCCTGGCAGTATGTGAAAGGAGATCCCAGGATGACGGCTGTGCACCAGAGCTAGAGGGTACACCTAGTCTAGGTTGGAGCCATATGATTCAAGAGACAGACACACTGAAGATGGCTATCAGAAACATCTCCACTATCACTGAGCTCTCTTTTAATAATCAAGGCAGATTCTTACTTGTATTTGGCTTCTCTTGGCTATGAGCTAATGAATTTTCTCATCTCCTTGCCCTGCTTCCTGAATTCGTTTAAGAAAGCTATTTCAAGAGTGACTGCTTTGGCCTGCCTTTGAAAACTGGAAATTGGACATACCAGACTGAGAAACAAAAAATACAGAGCAGCTTGTTCACCTTGACTGTATTTCTGCAGGATATCAAGAACTTGCAGTATCAGTTAAGGTAGGCTAAATAGCTGAAGAATAGGTCCAAAATGCATAATGGCAGAACAGAAGTTTATTTTTCACTCACATGCTACAGATTGAATGAAACAAAACTTTAAATGAAGGAAAAAAAATTTAAACCTAATTCCTAGTGTGATAATATTTGGAAGTGGAAACTTTGGGAGGTGTTAAGGTCATGAGGGGAGCTCTCATGGGACTAACGCCCTTGTAAACGAGGCCCCAGAGAGTTCACGTACCCTTTCTGCCATGTGAGGACACAGCAAGAAGGTAACTGCCTATGAACCAGGAACCAGTCCTCTGCCACACCTTGATCTTGGTCTTCCCAAGCTCCAGAGTTGTAAGAAATAAACTTCTGTTGTTTATAAGCCACCTAGTCTCTGGTATCTACATATATATAAAAGCCTAAGTGACCGAACATCTGAACGACCGAATGACGAGTCGACCAGTCACTATGAGGTGCAGACACTCAATGCAGGAGCTTCCCCCTGGTGATCAGTGTGCTCCCACAGCCAACCTCCTGCTGCCGGTCAACCTCCCACAGTCTCTCCAGTTGGCTGGCCCCAAGCAGCCCTGATAAAAGGATCAATCCAACAAGAAGATATAATCCTTGTAAACATTTATGGACCCAACATAGAGGCACCTAAACACATAAAGCAAATATTGGTGGACCTAAAGGGAGAGATTGACAGTAATGCAGTCATAAAAGGAGACTTTAACACCTTATTGATATCAATGGATAGATCTTCCAGACAGAAAATCAGCAAGGAAACAGTAGCCTTAAATGATACATCAGACCAGATAAATTTATTTCATTCAGCTGGCCAACCTCCTGTGGCCCCTCCCCCCGGCCAACCTCCCGCAGCCCCGATCGGCCCCAATTGTCAGCCAAGCTGAGGGACCCTACCGATACACAAATTCATGCACCAAGCCTCTAGTTCTATTATAACAGCCCAGACTAAAACATCACAAAACATTTCAAATAAGGTGTTCCTGGTCAGTGGGAATGTCTCCTCTATGTGGAGATTCAGGAAACTAGTCCCCTTTTCAACTCATATATGTAAGGGGTGCTGGGAAATGAGATCTCTGGATGAGTAGATGCATTGCAAATACAGAGCTGCACCAGATTCTAGGGGCAGCCAGCCCCACCACACACCTCTCAGGTTTCCCAGGTCTCACTCCTGCCCTCCCCAGGTGCACTTGCAAACTCTCAGGGAAGCTGAAGGCAGGCTGGGACAGAGATAAAGGATTCAACTGGGCTCCTGGGGGGCCTCCCCCAGCAATGGGAGTTTGCTCCTCCTTATCATCGAGGTTTGTGTTTACCACTTGGTTTCTCAAAACTTAAGTAATATACCATTTAAGGGTACAAATGTAAGTGTGATACAACTATAGAGAAAAGCAAGAGGAGGATGAACACTGAAGTCAGGATAGTGGTCCCTTCTAGAGGGGAGGGAGGAGCACCAGGCTTAGAGTCCTGGCAGTGTTTCACTTCTTAACTTGGTAGCCCGGTTTGGGGTGTTTGGACTTTGTTTTAATTTAATTCTTTAAATTGTACACATACATTTTGTTCATTCTTTTGCACATATGATACATTTTGCAATTAAAAGTTTTTAAAAGATACAGGGGAAAAAACACAAAAGAAAAAAGTGATAGATTTACCTCCAGAAAATTGTAAATCCTCTATATGTTAAAACATTTAACCAAAAGGCAAACAACTGAGAAAATATGTGTCAAAAATACTGGAAGAGTCTAATACCTAGATTATTAACCTGAATACTAGACACAGTCCCACCTCCGGGCCTTTGCCTTTACTGTTCCGTCCACCTGCTACACTCTTCCACTGTAGATAGCCTCAGGAACTTCCCTCCCTTATTTGAGTCTTTGGGCAAGTGTCACCTCCTCACTGAAGGCTTCTTTGACCACCCTCGTACTCTCTCTTCAACTTCCTTGATTTATTTTACTCCCTGGCATTCATCCCCTTCTCATTTACTATTTCTTTTTTTTTTTAAATATATATTTTATTGATTTTTTACAGAGAGGAAGGGAGAGGGATAGAGAGTTAGAAACATCGATGAGAGAGAAACAGCGATCAGCTGCCTCCTGCACACTCCCTACTGGGGATGTGCCTGCAACCAAGGTACATGCCCTTGACCGGAATCGAACCTGGGACCCTTGAGTCTGCAGGCTGACGCTCTATCCGCTGAGCCAAACCAGTTAGGGCTTCTCATTTACTATTTCACTTACTTACTCTATTTTTGTCTATATATCCTCACTAGAACGAAAGCTTCTTCTAGGTAGGAATTGGTCTGTGTTGTTCACTGCTCTATCCCCAGTGCCTAGAACAGTGATGACGAACCTTTTGAGCTCGGCGTGTCAGCATTTTGAAAAACCCTAACTTAACTCTGGTGCCGTGTCGCATATAGAAATTTTTTTATATTTGCAACCATAGTAAAACAAAGATGTATATTTTTGATATTTATTTTATATATTTAAATGCCATTTAACAAAGAAAAATCAACCAAAAAAAATGAGTTCACGTGTCACCTCTGACATGCGTGTCATAGGTTCGCCATCACTGGCCTAGAACAATGTCTGGCACTTGTAGGTGCTCAACAGACGTTTGCTGACTGAATGAATATGAAAGGCTGATGTTAAATGATAAGCATTAAGAACATCTGCTCAAAGGACAGAAGATATAAACAGTGTAATAAGACATCAAAATGTCTTTGAAACACATGCAAAAATATTTACTATACTAATAAATCCATATTAAATAATTACCTACATTTGGCCTATCAAATTAGAAGTTTGCTTTTTTAACTATAATAGAAAGTGTTGGAAAGAATATGCTAAATTGAGCAATTATTCACTGCTAATAAATGTAAATGGGCACAATATTCTGACAATTTTATAATTTAATTCAAGAACCTTAAAAACATTCATGCTCTTTGGACTAGTAACTACACTTTCAGAAAGTTATCAGAGCCAAATAATGCAAAAGTATATAAACTAAACTCTGTGTACAAAACTATTACAGCTTATCATAAAATACTAGTGGCCCGGTGCATGAAATTTGTGCACATTAAAAGGGAATTAATTAGAGGAAATATTTTAATATTGCTATTTGCCCTTTATAATAGAAGTGTCAGAGATGAAAAAACAAATCAGTAAAATGTGTATGAAAATCTTCCTCCTGTCAGAGTCTGGAGCATGCCATGGGACCCAGAGTCAAGTCCCAGCCCACCCGCGGGCACCTCAATATTGCGCGAGACCCAGACCCAGCCAGCCCCACCCCCATTGGGCTAGATCCAGACACGGCCGGCCCCACCCTCTTCAAGCCCCACCAGGTGGGGGATGCAGCCTCAGGTCCCCCAGCCCAATGCCAGGCAGGGGGCGCAGCCTCAGGTCCCCCATCAAGCCCTGCCGTGTAGGAGGTGCAGCTTCAGGTCCCCTGGCGCACCCTCAGGTCCCCCGGCCTGGCACCAGGGCGGGGAGGGCAGGCTGAGGTCCCTCACCCCAGCACCGGGGCAAGGGGCATGGCCTTAGGTCCCCCAGCCTGGCACTGGGGCAGAGGGTGCAGCCTGAGCTTCCCCGACCCGGCGCCAGGGTAGGGGTCGTGGCCTGAGGTCCCCTGTGAAGCCCCACCAGGCAGGGGGTGCAGCCTCAGGTCCCCCGTCCCGGCCCAGCGCCACGTAGCCTCAGGTCCCTGCTGATCGCTAGTTAAGGCTCCTTATGGGAACCCCATCTCCACTGTGGGCACAGCCATATTGTGTTATAGGAACCCTGCCTCCCCTGTGGGCACAGCCATCTTGTGATGGCATGACAGAGTGAGCGTCAATTTGCATATTACCGCTTTATTATATAGGATTATGAAACCTTTTTAAATGCTTAAAATGTAGTAGAAATACTTAGGTAAAAATGAGATGAGGAAGATAAAACAATTAAACTTTTTGAAATAAGGCATTTACAAATAGGAAGAAAGTATATAAAAATAGTAACAGGAATTACTTTGGGTCATGGGAGTGGATAATTTTAATGTTGTCTTTATAATTTCTGATTTTAAATGAACATCTATTTCATTTTAAATGGGTGCCTTTATGATCTGAAAATTGGCAGCTTTAAAAATAATGGTTGTTTGCAGTGCCAGATAGGAGGGAGTTTGGGGAGCTGTTTCAGAAAGGTGAAGGGATTAAGAAGTATAAATTGGTAGTTATAGAATAGTAATGGGGATATAGAGTACAGCATAGGAAATACAGTCAATAATATTATAAGAACTACACATGGTGTCAGATGGGTACTAGATTTATCGGGGTGATCACTTCTTAAGTGATATAAATGTCTAATCAGTAGGTTGTATACCTGAAACTAATACAATATTATATATCAACTGTAATATGAAAATTAAAAATAATTGAAAAAAACACAAATGGTTGTTTGCTAATTTGAAAAAGTCATATATATATATGTACATATATGACTTTTTCAAATTATATATATAATATATAATGATATAATATATATTATATATAACATATATTATATATAATATATATAATAATATAATATATAATAATATATTATATATAATATATATTATATATAATAATATATAATATATATATTTTTTTTTTTTTTTACTGATTTCAGAGAGGAAGGGAGAGGGACAGAGAAACAGAAACATCAATGATGAGAGAGAATCATTGATCAGCTGCCTCCTGCATGCCCCCGACTGGGGATCAGCCCACAACCCTGGCATGTGCCCTGACCTGGAATTGAACCATGCCCTCCAGGTTCATAGGTCAATGCTCAACCACTGAGCATGCTGACCGGGTTATTTACATTTTTAATGAAGTATGAAATGAATGGATAATATGAGATTAAATGAAAATGGCTCTAAGAAATAGTCAATATCTGAAAACCCAGAACCTGAGGCTAAAAGAAAAGTTCAGGCCACGATGGTTATGGCTTATTGCACCCTCTTGTGGCAGCATGTACAAGCAGAGAAACAGTAAGGTAAGAACCCACTCAAGCTGGGAAAAACTACAAAATCTAGCAAATAATTCACTCTAAAACAAAGCTTCAAATTCAAATGATCAGAAAAAATATCTCACCCACAAAAAGAAATACTGAAATAAACATGCGTTCGTCCTTATATTGCATCAGTACCCTAGGATTAAGACCTGCAGCCATATATTGTGTCTATACCAGCACAGGCGCCATTCGAGATGAAGGGGGCTCAATTAGCCTACTTTGGTGCATAAATTATCCCAATGCACTATTTATCTTGATCAAGTCAGGTCATCACTGCCACATCTCCATCCATGGCATCTCTGATAAAAAATAAATTCAACAGACTAAAAACAAGTGATGATGGCCATTTCGGCAGAGGTAGGGAAACAGGAGAAGACTGGTTTCAGAAGCTTTCAAATATCAAAATGTTACAAATTGAAATGCTAAGATAGTAATAATAGTTTTCCACCTCTCACATTGGGAAATACTTTAAAATATTACACACTCTTATCAAGGCTCTCCCTCGACCCAAACCATTTCCTGTCACCAACACTGTTGCCAAGTTCCAATGGTATTTCTCAGTCTTCATCTTAGTCCACCTATCAGCAACATTTGCTACATATGAACATTTTCTCCTCCTGTGTCTTTTTCTCCAGCTCCCATTCCAGGCTGACCTTCCTGCAAGTAAGTTTTCTTCAGGTGTAAAAGCACTATGACTACAACATGAAGGACACGTGGAAAGATAAAATAACACAGTTCCACATACATATGCCCCTTCTATGTGCCAGGCAAGTGCCAAGGTTGCTCCTTGAGTTCGCACATTTAGTTCTCACAACTGCCCTTCCTGCATCTTCACTGTCAAGAAATTCATCTTTGCTATGGATACTTGAGTTACGGATCTAGTCAACCTTGCCCTCAGACTTCCACGTTAGGCTGCACTGTTGAGCTCCTTATGGTCCTAGTCAAGTCTGAGCTGATTTCTCAGAAGGAAAGCAAAGCTCCCACTTTGAACCTAGTCCCAAAAATCTAGGAAAATTCATACACCCCACATTCCTGTGTCTTAGAAGCTTTCCTGCACTCCACCCTACCTTAAATGTGGCTCATAATCTCACCTGTTAACCCGGGGCACTGGGCTGGACCTCCTGTTGGAAGGAACACCTGCATTCCTGGAGTGTGTGTTGTCAGGTATCTTGGGCTCTGAAAGGTGCTCCAAGTGTCTACCAAGAAGCCCTGTTTGTAGTCCCACAGCTGGCCTGCCCTGGACAAAATTGTGAATGAGATGAAATCTGGTTTGCCCTCGGTCTGTTCATGATCCGTTTCTCCAGCTGCTTTAGAATAGGCCCCAACTGCAGTTCCCTGTGCGGACTGTGACCGCATTTCCAAAGGGAAAATACATCAAGACCTGAGGTCTCAAAATGGACCTGTGTGCCACTTCTGTGTGGAAGAAGAACTTGGGATGAAGAAGTGTAAACTTCAATGTGTTGACATTTTCAGGATAGATTCCATGATTTGGGGCGCAATGGGAAGAATATTTAAAATTCAAACTGAGACAAATGGAGGTTCTTTCTATGTTCAAAAGTATCCCCTTGTTTCCCTCTCCTCAACAAATCTATTTTTTCTCTATCCTTTTCTGAGCAGCCTTCTAAGAGGAGTTTCTAACCCATACTGAAATATGAGTGATACACGTTGTGTGGACACTCGATGCGCGTTTTATTTCATCTCCCTATTAACGCAAAAGGATTGGGCAAATGGTGGGACTCAGGCTGCGCAGCAAGTGCAGCAAAGAAGCCTTTCTCACTCGCCAAAATCCAGAGGCAGCAGAGCATCCGATTACAAGCATGGACTTGCTTTTGACAGCTCTGCTTGGCACCTGACCTCAGCTCTAGTAATTTTGTCACTTCAATCAATTTTTTGGATGTCCCTACACCTTGATTTTACATCTGGGAAATGAGGATAATACTGGAAACAACCTGCATGCTTGTTCCGAGGGTTAAATGAGATCGTGCTCACTATGCTATTAGCACGGCGATAGTGCCTGCGTGTAGGAAAGCTTCAATAAATTTGTGTTTGTTATTGTGCTTGTTGTTTTTTATCTGCTAGGCAACTGGCTATACTACGTATAAACATGGCCAAGAGGAAATCCTGAGTCACTACTAAGCACCACTAACATCATGGTGGATGGAGTAGGAGCAGAGAGAGGACCAAACTAATAGAGAGCCGAGTCATCATGGGCTGCCTACATCTGGTCTTGTTACTGGGGAGGGTTTTCCTCTTTTGCTGCAAAGGCCTCTCCGCTCCTTCTGCTTGGATTCAGATGGATAAATGAATGGCATTCTCAGCATGAAGGAAGATATACTTTTCCTGAGAGAGAGAATAAATAATGGCAGTAGAAATGGTGAGAGGGGGGTAAATTTGAGAAATATTAAGGATAAAATCATTAAGACTTGATGGGGAAGTAATGGGGGAAGAAAACAAGTGAAGAAAAGCCAGGATGACTTCCATATTTCAGACTTGGTTAATAGGATAGATGGCAATGTCCTTCAGTATGGTAAGAAATGGAAAAAAGAAAAATCCAGTGGACTCTTGGTTCTCATACCTAATTCATTCTGGAAAACTATTCACGAAGCAATTTGTTTGAAAACTGAATCATTTTTTCCCATTAGAAAGAATGTAAATTGAATTAATCCGTTCCAGACCCCTCCCCAATGATTCCCTGTTTTAACCTTTCATATATATGATATATGTCTAATGTACTGTTTAATCCAGGGGTGGGCAAACTTTTTGACTCAAGGGCCACAATGGGTTCTTAAACTGGACCAGAGGGCCGGAACAAAAGCATGGATGGAGTGTTTGTGTGAACTAATATAAATTCTAAGTAAACATCATTACATAAAAGGGTACGGTCTTTTATTTCAATAGTTTTATTCATTTCAAATGGGCCGGATCCGGCCCGCGGGCCGTAGTTTGCCCACGGCTGGTTTAATCTATAAATAAACACCTCTTTTCTTAAATTTACCAAACCACCCTGTACTAGCCTTACACTAATTTTTCATGTATCACTGCCTCCAAAATGCTATCACCTGCTAACTGCTTTTTGTTTATCCAATCAACAACAGTTTTTCTACCTATTCAATTGCCTGTGATTGTTTTGTGAGCACTTTCAGACTCTTAGCAACATGATCGCTTTTTTTTTAAATGAGCTGTGTGTGTTGCTCATTTTTTTAAATATATATTTTTTATTGATTTCAGAGAGGAAGAAAGAGTGAGAGAAAGAAACATCAATGACAGGAGAGAGCCATTGATTGGCTGCCTCCTGAACGCCCCCTACTGGGGACCGAGTCTGCAACCCAGGCATGTGCCCTTGACTGGAATCGAACCAGGGACCCTTCAGTCTGCGGGCAAACGCTCTATCCACTGAGCCAAACCAGCTAGGGCAACATTAGCACTCTTGATGACCTATCTGTTTTTAAAATTGTGCTAATCCTCCATTTCACCAGCAACGAAAGAGTCTCTCCTTTGTTGGCTGCCTGAGAGACAGTTTTTGTTATGTTGAAGTATCAGCATGAAAGGGTTGTTAGGTCAAAAACTGAAGTTTTGGCCAATAACTGAATTGTTCCAGATGGGAGACGTGGGAGAAACGAGGTGTGACTATATTAGATTAGTGGCCAATGAGAGTGGTGAATTACCTTTGAGCATATTGAATTTCAGCTATCTGTAGGACATCACATGGAGATGTTCAGTGGAAAAAGGAGAAGTGAGCTCAGCAAAGATATGAGTTTGGGGAAATTGTAGAGCAAAGCCCCTCAGGCAAAAGCAGGTGAGATCTAAAACACAGCATGAGTTATGTATGTGATTATCAGAAGCCATTATCACTGGTGTCTCCTAAAGAAAAGTTGCAGCATGAAAGGATCCAGCAGCTGAAGGTTGAACCTTACAGAACACTCACTGATGTCTAAGGAGCAGGAAGAAGAGTCCATGAAGGAATCTAAGAAACAGCAGCCCCAGAGTACAAAGGAAAATCGGAAGGGGAAGCCAACAGAATAAAGAACTAAAAGTTGAGGAAGTGGTCAACAGAATCAAATGCCAAAATGCCAATCAAATGCCAAATTTTAAGGAAGATGACCTGAAACTGAGCTTCAAATGGACATACTTTTCTGGAGTGGTGGAGGCAAAATCAGATTAGAATAAATTAAGGAGTTAATGGAAGGGGAGGAAGTGGAAGACACAAGAAAAGGCTCTTTTCAAAGTAGCTTTGACGGTGAAAGGGTAATTGCCATGGGAAACTGTGACTTATTTGTAGCTTTGTTTTTTGAGTGTGTTTTTTTTAAGACTGAAAAATTTTGAGCATAATAAACAGAGAAAAAAATGGACAGAGGTTGAAAACAGAGGAGAGAGTTCAAGAGAATAATGTTCCTCAGGCAAAGGCAGATAAAACCTAAAGCACAGAAAGATGGACCACTTCTGCTATTGAGAGGAGCCATGGATGGCTGAGATGGAGGTATGTTTGTGCCTGCCATGCTTACTGAAAGATACATCTGTTCTTGCCCTAGTTGGTTTGTCTCAGTGGATAGAGCATCGGCTTGCAGACTGAAGGGTCCCAGGTTCGATTCCAGCCAAGGGTACATGCCCGGGTTGTGGGCTCGATCCCTAGTAGGGGCCAAGCAGGAGGCAGCCGATCAGTGATTCTCTCTCATCATTGATGTTTCTATTTCCCTCTCCCTCTCCCTTCCTCTCTTAAAAATCAATAAAGATATATATATATATTTTTTTTTTTTCTAAAAAAGATACATCTGTTCTTGTTTCCTCCACTTTCTCACTACCTAATTCTATGCATTCTGGATCTGACTCTACTGCTTTGCGGAAAATGCACTTTCAAAAGTCTCAAATGATCTCCCAATTTCAAATTCAGTGACATCTTCTCAGTTGTCTCCTTCTACCATGCAGCATCAACCCTACTGAACACCCTCCCTTTCCTAAACTCTCTCTTACCTTGGTTTCTGTGACATAGTGACATCCTACTTCATCTACATCCTACCTCTTTGTCTTGTGCCCTAAATGTGGACATGTTCCCAAGATCTGTGGCTTTAACTCTCATCTAGATAAAGATGGCATTCAATACTATATTCTAACTAGAGGCCCAGTGCACAAAAATCTGCACTCAGGGGGGTCCCTCAGCCCAGCCTGTGCCCATTCACAGTCCAGGACCCCTTGGGGGATGTCCACCTGTCGACTTAGGCCCACTCCCCAGGGGATCAGGCCTAAGCTTGCAGTCAGACATCCTTCTGGCAGCCAGGGAGCCCTCGGGGGATGTCCGATTAAAGGCTTAGGCCCCCAAGGGATCGGGTCTAAACCATTAGTTGGACAGTCTTAGTGCTGCCACGGAGGTGGGAGAGGCTCCTGCCACCACCTCTGCCCTCGCCAGCCATAAGCCAGCTTTTGGCTGAGTGGCATTCCCCATTTGGAAGTGCACTGACCACCGGGGGAAGCTCCTGCATTGAGCATCTGCCCCCTGGTGGCCAGTGTGCATCATAGCAACAAGTCATTCTGCCATTCAGTCAATGTGCATATTAGCCTTTTATTATTATTACTAGAGGCCCGGTACACAAAAATTTGTGCACTCAGGGGGGAGGGAGGGTCCCTCAGCCCGGCCTGTGCCCTCTCGCAGTCTGGGACCCCTCGGGAGATAACGACCTGCTGGCTTAGGCCTGCTCCTGGGTGGCAGAGGGCAGGCCCAATCCCTAGGTGCAGCCCCTGGTCGGGCTCAGAGCAGGGCCGATTGGGGAGGTGGGGCGCCGCCCCCTGTCATGCACAGAGCAGGGCAGATCGGGAGGTTGCAATGCCACCCTCAGTCACACTCAGGGTAGGGCCGATTGGGGGGTTGGGGCACCGGCCCCTGTCACACTCAAGGCAGGCTCGATGGGGAGGTTGCGGCGCCACCACCTGTCACGCACAGAGCAGGGCCCATCAGGGGGGTTGGGGCTCCATACCCTGTCATGCACAGAGCAGGGTCAATCAGGGGGTTGGGGAGCTCCCCCCTGTCATGCACAGAGCAGGGCTGATAGGGGAGTTGGGGCACCGCCCCCTGTCACACTCAGGGCAGGGCGGATCAGGGGGTTGGGGTGCCACCAATGTCACACTCATGGCAGGGCCGATGGGGAGGTTATGGCTCTACCCCATCACACACAGAGCAGGGCCTGTGGGGCGGGGGGGTTTGGGGCGCCGCCCTCTATCACCCACAGAGCAGGGCTGATCAGGTGGTTGGGGCGCCGCCACTCTCACACTCAGGGCAGGGCCGATGAGAGGTTATGGCTCTACCCCGTCACACACAGAGCAGGGCCCATGGGGGACGGGGGGTTGGGGCGCCACACCCTGTCACACACAGACCAGGGCGGATAGGGAGGTTGTGGCCCCGCCCCCTGTCACACACAGAGCCACAGGGCAATCAGGGGGTTTGGGCGCTGCCCCCTGTCACGCTGATCCCGGTGCCGGGAGGCCTCGCGACTCCGCTGATCCCAGTGCTGGGAGGCATATTACCCTTTTACTATATAGGATAGAGGCCTGGTGCACGTGTGGGGGCCGGCTGGTTTGCCCTGAAGGGTGTCCTGGATCAGAGTGGGGGTCCCCACTGGGGTGCCTGGCCAGCCTGGATGAGGGGATGATGGCTGTTTGCAGCTGGTCACACACCCTTCAGGGTGGGGGTCCCCACTGGGGTGCCTGGCCAGTCCGGGTGAGGGGCTGAGGGCTGTTTTCAGGCTGGGACTGAAGCTCCCAACTGCTTCTTTTTTTCTTTTCTTTTTTATTCTGGGCCAGCTTTAGCTCTGAGGTTCCAGCTCTTAGGCCTTCGCTCCTGAAAGCAGGTATCTGGTTTGTTTCGGTTCTATAATCAAAACACTGTTTCAACTCGAGCTCTGAGATCCCGGCTGGCTGAAAGCAGGTTTCTGGGGTTTTGTTTAGCTTCTATATTTGTAACAATGTTTCAAACTGCAAGCTCAGAGGCTGGCAAGGCAGGCGGGGAACGTTGGTTTCCTCTGTCACTGAAGCAAGCAAGCCTCATGTTCACTTCAAGTTGCCTGGCTGCTGGCCGCCATCTTGGCTGGAAGTTAATTTGCATATTGCTCTGATTAGACAATGGGAAGGGTAGCAGAGGTACGGCTAATTACCATGTTTCTCTTTTATTAGATAGGATTATTGGCTATATTCCCCATGCTGTACTTTACATCCCCATGAGTATTATGTAACTACCAATTTCTACTTCTTGAGAGCTTGTTTGGAGGTTCTAGCAGGGGAGCGCAGCTACTCGTATACCCTTGACCGAAGACCGGTCCTCTCCTCAGGGGGGAAGGTCGTCCTCTTCGACCGAGCGCGCAGCTTCGCGAGGGACGCACATGGATTGGTGAGGGAGGAGGGGGACACCCACCTAGCCAGCCAGATCAGCCGAATCAACCCTGGCGATCAATGGGGTGACAGATGTCGCAGCCAGATCGCCCTCACATCCCAATTTCTACTTCTTAATCCCTTCACCTTTCACTCACCCTCCCTCCCAACTACCCTCCCACCTGGCAACCATTAAAATGTTCTCTGTTTCTATGAGTCTGTTTCTGTTCTGCTCGTTTGTTTTTATATTCCACATATAAGTGAAATAATCTGGCATTTGTCTTTCTCTGTCTTATTTCACTCAGCATAATACCCTCTAGATCCATTCATGTTGTTGCAAATGTCCAGATTTCATTCTTTTTTATGGTTAAGTCATATATGCACCATTGTATATATGCACCACATCTTCTTTATCCATTCATCTATTGATAGACACTTATGTTACTTCCATATCTTGGCCATCTACACTAATAAAAGACAAACATGTAAACTGACAGTACCTTCGCTATGCCTTAAGCCACGCCCACCAGCCAATCAGAGCGACTATATGCAAATTAACTCAACCAAGATGGCGATCGGCAACCACGGAACTGGAGTGAGCAGGAGGCTTGGTTGCCCCAATGATGGAGGAAGCCAAGCTTCCCACCTGCCATGGAAGCTCTGAGCTCCACTCAAAGCAACAAAGTTTCAATTACAGAAGGTAAATAAACCCCAGAATAAAAAAGAAAAAGAAAAAAAGGAGAGGCTGGGAGCTTCTGTCACCGGGGGGCTTGGCCAGCCTGAAAACAGCCCTCAGTCCCTCACTCAGATTGGCCAGGCACCCCAGTGGGGACCCCCCACCCTAAAGGGGGTGTGGCCAGCCTGAAAACAGCCATCAGCCCCTCATCCAGGCTGGCCAAACCTCCATGGGGTGAGGGTCCCCACGGGGGGTGGTGCTTGACCAGCCTGCAAACAGCCATCAGCCCCTCACCCAGGCTGGTCAGGCACCCCAGCAGGACCCCCACCCGGACCAGGGACACCCTCCAGGGCAAACCAGCCCCCACCCATGCACCAGGCCTCTATCCTATATAATAAAAGGGTAATATGCAAACTGACCCTAACAGCAGAACGACTGGGAGTGACTGGTCACTATGACACACACTGACCACCAGGGGGCAGACGCTCAATACAGGAGCTGCCCCCTGGTGGTCAGTGCGCTCCTACAGGGGGAGCTCTGCTCAGCCACAAGCCAGGCTAATGGCTGCCAGTACAGCAGTGGGAGCCTCTCCCGCCTCCTCAGCAGTGCTAAGGATGTCCGACTGCAGCTTAGGCCTGCTCCCCGCTGGCAAGTGGACATCCCCCGAGGGCTGCCGTGTTGCCAGAGGGATGTCTGACTGCCAGCCTGGGCCCGATCCCTCAGGGAGCGGGCCTAAGCCAGCAGGTGACCCATCCTCTGAAGGGTCCCAGACTGCAAGAGGGCATAGGCCAGGCTGAGGGAAGCCCCCCCCCCCCGCCCCGAGTGCACAAATTTTTGTGCACCGGGCCTCTAGTTGTACATAATGTTGCAATGAACATATTAATGCATAATAATTTGGTGTTTGGGCTTTCCTTGGATAAATGCCCAAAAGTACAACTCCTGCTGCTCAAATTTAGCAAAACCTTTGTTATAAGAAATTATATTTATAATTGAAAACAATACATTCATTCTACCATGTCATGATATCAGTGTGATGAGCAAATAATTTTGCCCAAGGGAAAGTTCCAGAAAAAAGAACAAATGTACTTGCAGGCTACAATTAATTTTAGTATACCCTATGTTTATATGTTTCTATCAGGAGGTTGCGTATTTGCAACTTGGGTATAAGCATTTGTTTAATATTTCTTTAATGAGGGATTTCAGGTTATTTGACAAAGATTTTGAAATGACAGAGGAGCACATAATACAGTAGCTTATTTTAGCTTTTGCTCTTGAATAGATGTTGTTGAGTAAAGTATTTGTGAAGCTCATCACTGTCCCAGATAGCCTAGCCTCTATCTGTGTCACATCCAACTTAGCTTCCACAAACCCTCTCCTCTCTAGATTCTAAGCAAGCCATGTGGTTAACCAGACTGTCTGCAGCCTCTCAACTAGTTGATGGCTCACCATGGTGATGCTTACAGCAAAAATGTAATAACCCTGTCTCTCGGATCCAGAGAGAAAAAAGGAAGAAAAGAACTAATGTGCTTTTCATTTCAATGAAGGAGAAATTCTGATTTGAATAATAAAATGAGTGAATTCAGTACAAGTAGAAAGAGAGCTACTCAATCTCTCCTTGGAGATTCTTCCCCTTCCTTCTAAGGCCCTCTGTGGGCCCTCAGCATCAGCTTCAAGATCAGGACTAAAGAAACATTAAGCAGAGCAAACATTTCTCTATTTACAGAAAGAGTAAAATATTCAAGGTGGTCATGGCTCAATCTGAAATGCTCCTGAGTTGTTGCTGTGGTTGTAATTTTCCTAAATTTGTTCAAACCCTGACAGATCAGCAAGTCCAAATAAATTGTAAGAAGGAAGGAAGGAGGGAAGAAAGGAAGGGAGGGAGGAAGGGAGAGAGGGGAAGAGAGGGGAGGGGATGGGAGGGGAGGAGGGAGAGAGGGAAAGAGAGAGAAAGAAAGAAGGGAGGGAGGGGAATGAGGAGAGGGGGGAAGAAGGGAGAGAGGGAAGGAAGGGGAAAGGAGAGAAGGGAGGGAGAGAAAAGAGAAGGAAAAAGAATTCTATGGAGAAACTGCTGCTCAGCAAACATGATATTTCTAAATGTTCATTTTGAGTTACTCCTGCTGAATACTCAGATGTGAATAAAAGAATTAATGAGTTCAAGCATCCATGTTTACCTCAATAGCACATATTTAGAAATCTGGGTGCATCCATCATAAGTGTGAGTGTGACTTGGCCACAACATCCTTCCACTCTTTCATTTCTATTCAGATCAGTAGTAATCTATATATATAAATGGCTAAGCAACTGTCTGACCATCCAACTGGTAGCTGTGATGCACAATGACCACCAGAGGGCAGACGCTCTGACCAATAGCTATGATGCACACTGACCACCAGGGGGCACACACTCAACGTAGGAGCTGCAGAGCTGAGGTGACTTGGCAGTGGTGGTTCTCAGATGACACACCCTGGAACCAGAGAGGAGGGAGCCCAATTCTGTGGTGTGTCACCTGAGAACTGCCCTCTCACAATCCAGGACCCCGAGGGCAGTGGCTGGCAAACTGCAGCCCCTTGAGTGTGGCTCTTCCCAAAATACCACGTGCGGGCGCACACGTACAGTACAGATTGAAACTTTGTGGCCACACTCAAGGGGCCAAAGAGCTGCAAGTGGCTTGTGAGCCACAGTTTGCTGACCAATGCCCTAGGGAGATGTCGGAGAGCCAGTTTGGGCTAAATCCCTGCAGGCCAGGCCGAGGGACCCCCCCACTGCCAGAGGGACCCCACTCACTTCACAGACACCCTTCGAGCCACAGCGCTGCCCCAGGTGTGGCCCACCAGGGAGGGACCGTGGGAGGTTGGCTCCATGGCATGTCTAGCCCATCTCGCCCAGTCCCACCCCACCGGCCACCTTCTAATTAATTTCCTTTCAATGTGCACGAATCTGTGCACTGGGGCACTAGTCAAATATAAAGGGCAAATCTCATGCCTCATCTTACAGAGTGATTTTTAATGGACAAGTGCAAATGATTATATGTTGTTTGTATAGCATCTAAATTAAACCAAACATAGCATCTAAACAATGTAAACTTAAAATAGGATTTATAGGGCACTTTACCTACTAAATTTCCATAGACAAAGACCCGGGCTGACAAGAGTAATATTGGCTGGCTTTTTTCTGTCTCCCCTTCTAGTTCATGAACATCACAGTAGAGAGAACGGCACCTTATTGATCTTTGATTCTCCCGCTGACACAGTGCTAGAACCTTATAAAGAGTGTTTTCGGAGAATCTCTGGAAAATTGAATCCACTTCACCAGCTCAATTGCAAAACCTATCGCATAAAAAATGGTCTGTTTTGCTGAGCTTGAGGCCCAGCCATAGCTGACTTCCTGGAATAATCCCAAGTGAGGATGGCCACAAAGAGTGAAAGGCCCCAGAAGTGAAGGAGGCAGCTTTTCCTAGAAAACAGCATGCCCAGGAAGAAAAGCAATTACCTGCTCAACTTTTTTGCCTTATTGCCTTTAATATATCAAATTCAAAGAATTTGATGAAGACAAAGGATTTCAAACACTCTTTACCTCAAATAGGACTGCCGTGCAATGTTTACTTTTATGCATTTAACCTTGAGCTGCTGAGAGTAAATAAAGGTCATTTTGGAGGCTGAAAATGTAGGTCAGACATCTGGTTTAAGTTCGTGGAAGGAGCACTCCACCAACACTGACTTCCTTCCCCTGAGGTTACTGTAAGAAGTTGCCTGTTTTGGTCAGATGATGAGAAGCCAGCTTTGGGTCCCACAATGCTCTCTGTATGTCTCCCACACAGGGCACACCACAGTCAAACTGAAACAGCATCCTTCTGCTCCTGTCAGACCCACCAGAGGGGTGAGTCAGAGCATTTCCCAGCCCGCACTCCTGCTGTCACCAGAGATGTTCTTCCACTGGGCTTGTCACCAGATAAAGCAAATTGTCCTGAAGGATAGAAAGGGGGCCTGAAAATAGGCCAAAATTACTGTTCTGCAGCAGGGACAGTGGCCCAGAGATTAGAAATGAGCAGATCATGCCTGGTAATTCCTAGAGTGGATGCTCTTCCCAGGAGTACAATGCTCAGGCTGATCCAATATCCAAGCTGATGAGGAGTTACCCAGGCCAGATTTTCAAAAACAATCAGATACATACAGCATTTGATTTTTTCCCTAACACAGCTATAACAGACTACCACAAATTGGTGACTTCTTCTATCTCCGGGGCAGATTACTCCAACCTCCGCTTTCAGTCCTCACATCATGCTATCCTCTTCTGTCATCAAAGCTTCCTCTGCCTCCCTCTTATAAAGACACGTGTGACTACATTTGGGGTCTACCATAATAGTCCAGGATAATGTCCCATCCCCATAGCCTTTATTTAATCATATGGACAATGGCTCTTTGCCATTTAAGGTAACACTCACAGGTTCCAGGAATTAGGGCCTAAGTATCATTAAGGGTCATTATTCAGCTGACTACCCCACACAAGAAATATTTTTAAAGAAGAAAACAATCAGACAGGCTCTATAGCACTATAAAAACAATGGGATGTTATAGTCTCTTGATTACTGAGAAAAGAATTTCTGAGATCGTTCTTGTTTTGAACATGAGGTCATCGCCGTTTTCTAGTAGCACAGAGTGCTTATGAACAAGAGCTCGGGCAAATAAGTGAAACCAGAGATTCAACTCTATTCGGCTTCAGAATAATTACAAGGCATGAGATCATTTTCATTCAGTAAGAGTGCCCAGTAATCTTTGAAACTTAATAGTAGAATTTTAAAATGTACATTTCCAAGAAGCATTTTTCTTGCCTTGCATTATATATCTTAAAATTTCCTACTTTTTTTTCCTGAGAAATGCACACAGTTGGGCCCTGTAATTATATAAATATAGGGGTGGGCAAAAGTAGGTTTACAATTGTGTGTATGTGAATCAGAGTTTATTTTTGTATTATTTATTATTGTATTATTATTATTAAATTACTTTTGCCCACCTCTGTATAGAGTGGAGCAATCTGGGAAGCTGCAGTTCCTGAGGATTAAATTGCTTTGTAAAAGGTGATTTTAATGGTCATTTATACTGTAGGCAGAGTTGCATCTCTGCAGACAATGTCTTCATAGAAAAACTAGAAGCCTGGTGCACAATTTTGTGCATGGGTGGGGTCTGGCCAGCCAGCCCAATGGGGGCCCATCGAGCCGGGCTGGCAGTGGGGAGGGGCCACGGGCAGTTGGCCAGCTGGCCCTGCCCCCGATTGGAGGGGGGCGAGTGGGGACAGGGCCAGCTCAGGGAAGGGGCCGCAGGTGGTTGGCCAGCTGGCCCCACCCCCAATCAAGGTGTTTGGGGCCAATCGGGCCTGGATCAGGCTGGTTGGCTGCCGCAGTGTGCGTCACAACCACTGGTCATTCGGTCGTTCTGGTCATTCCATCGCTCCAGTCACATTTCATATATATATATATATAGATGCCTTTCTAACTCTCAAGGATATAGAGGCCTCTCAAAATATTAAACATAGAACTACCATATGATCCAGCAATTCCACTTCTGGGTATATCTGAAGGAAATGAAATTACTACCTAGAAGAGATAGCTGTACACCCATGTTTATTGTGCATTATTTACAATAGCCAAGACACAGAAGCAATCTAATTGTTCATTGACAGATGAATAGATGCAGAAACTATGGTACATATATAATGGAATATTATTCACCCATAAGAAAAGAAGGAAACCCTGCCATTAGTGACAAGATGGATTAATCTTAAGGGCATTCTGCTAAATGAAATCAATCACAGAAAAATGAAAATACCATCTGATCTCACATGTGGAACCTAAAAAAATTTTTTTTAATTAAAAACTCAAACTCGCCGAAACCGGTTTGGCTCAGTGGATAGAGCGTCGGCCTGTGGACTGAAAGGTCCCGGGTTCGATTCCTGTCAAGGGCATGTACCTGGGTTGCGGGCACATCCCCAGTAGGAGATGTGCAGGAGGCGGCTGATCGATGTTTCTCTCTCATCGATGTTTCTAACTCTCTATCTCTCTCCCTTCCTCTCTGTAAAAAAATCAATAAAATATATTTTAAAACAAACAAACAAACAAAAAAAACTCAAACTCATAAAAGCAGAGAACAGATTGGTGGATGCCAGGGTGAGGTATGGGGGGAGGGGCAAAAGTACAAACTTCCAGTGATAAAATAAGTAAATTATGGGGATGTAATATGTCATGGTGACTATCCTATATAATAAAAGGGTAATATGCACAAAATCGACAGAACGACCAGTTGCTATGATGCGCACTGACCACCAGGGGACAGATGCTCAACGCAGGAGCTGCCCCCTTGTGGTCAGTACTCTCCCACTGAGGGAGTGCTGCTCAGCCAGAAGCCAGGCTCACGGCTGGCGAGTGCAGTGGCGGTGGTGGGAGCCTCTCCCGCCTCCGTGGCAGCGCTAAGGATGTCCAACTGACGACTTAGGTCTGCTCCCCACAGGCCTAAGCCATCAGTCAGACATCCCTCGAGGGCTCTAGGACTGCGAGAGGGTGCAGGATGGGCTGAGGGACTACCCCACCCCCCGAGTGCACAACTTTCTTGCACCAGGCCTCTAGTTGTTAATAATTCTGTACTGCATATTTGAAAGTAGCTAGGAGAGTAAATCTTAAAAGTTCTCATCATAAAAAAAAATATTGTAGCTATGCATGGTGACAGATGGTAACTAAAATTACTATGGTGATCACTTTGCAATGTTTTTAAATTCCAAATCATTATGTTGATGATTTGGTAACTAATACAGTGTTATATGTCAGTTATACCTCAATTTTTTAAAAAGGTACCAACCTCTAGTTATATAGATAGATAAGTTCTGGGGATCTAATGTACAGCATGGTGACTACAGTTAACAACACTGTATTATATATTTGAAAGTTGCTAAGACAGTAAATCTTAAAAATTCTTATGACAAGAAAAAAACTGTCACTTTATGAGGTGATGGGAGTTAACTAAACTTACTGTGGTAGTCACTTCACAATATACATATATCAAATCACTATGTGCCGGGAGCCAGTCCATCCTTGCTGTTTCAAGGGACCTGGCATATATGGCATACGGTTCTTAATATGTTTGCTCACCTTCTTGGCGCTGTGTTTTAACCAAGGTCACCTCTCCGAGAAAGGTTGAATCCCCAGGTAGGGATTTTCCCCTGAAGTTAGGGAGGGAATAAAACCCCTCAACTAAGTGCCAGGCGGGTAATTAATCCCTTTAACTACGAACAATCATGCTTAAACTACATAATCTTTTCTCCCTGGAATGGAGATAAGAAACACCCTAACCTTTGTAATAGAGATTGATAGGATTAAATCAACTGGTATAAATACAGTTGTAACAAGACAGAAAGACTCAGAACTTAGAACAGAATCAAGAAGACAGAACCTACACGGAGCCTAGAGACAGAAGAACTTCGCTGGAGAGAGCATGCCGGAGGATCCTGGAGAGGGACTGGCCTCGGAGCCTAGAGACAGAGCCTAGTGGGAGAACATGGCAAGGGATCCTGGACTGAACCTGACTACAGAGATTGGCAGGAGAACCTGACTGGAACCTGGACACTGAACCTGACTGGAGAGCCTGGACAGAACCTGGCTGGAGAACCTAGCGAGGGAACATGGCTACAGAACCTCGCTGCAGATGCTGGCTGGAGATCCTGGCTAGGCTGCTGATCAACTGAACGCTGTCTCTGTGTCATTCCTTCTTCGCCGACTCCGTCCACACCTTTGGGGACCCCTGGACCTGCTGGGGTTCGACCCCGGCAACTATGTTGTACACTTTACACCTATACAATTGTATATGTTAATGACATCTCAATAAGACTTGAAAAAAGTAAAACAACCATTTTATTTTTATCACAAAAAATGGGGAAAGGCTCAGCTGAGCAGTTCTCTCATGGGCTCTCTTGAGTGGGCTGGCTTCATGGGTGTACAACCTGGGCAGTCTCATAGGGCCCTGTGCTTAAATGGGTCCTATGCTTGACATTCTTCATAACTTTTGACAAGAAATGACACACTTTAATTTTTCACAAGGTCCCACAAATTATGTAGCCAATCTTGCTCTTGAGGTTGCATTCAGATACAGGTTAGGGCTACATTCAACTGAAGTCCCTACTAGGCTGAGTGTGCAGAATGTTTTCCTCACTTGGCGGTCGACGGGGAGCTCACCGAGAACTCCCAAGGAGAGCATCTACACATGGCCTTCCCAGCAGGGCAGCTGGCTTCGCCTAAGAGCACCCCAGTGAACCAGGTGGAAGCTGCATAACCTTTTGTAACCTAGCCTTGAAAATCATAGAGCCTGACAGAAGTTAGCAGGCCTCTACCTGCAGGTGGCTAAATGGAGCAGGGATTGGTTGTTCAAAACCAGACAATTGCTCAGTGAATAGAGCGCACTGACCACCGGTTTGGCTCGGTGAATAGAGCGTCGGCCTGTGAACTAAAGGGTCCCAGGTTCGATTCTGGTTAAGGGCATGTACCTCAGTTGCAGGCTCCTCCATGGCCCTGGGGCCCTGGTCAGGGCTCATACAGGAGGCAACCAATCGATGTGCTTCTCCCAAATAGATAGTTCTCTCTGTCTTTCCCTCTCTCTTCCACTCTCTCTGAAAATCAATGGAAAAATATTCTCGGATGAGGATTCAAAAACAAAAACAAAAAAAAACACAGACAGTTGACCAAGGTAGTGAGCAACCTTAGGAAAAATTGGAGGGAAATTGAGTATGTTGCTCAGAGATTTCCAGAAACCTGTGGGTAACAGAGTCTGGTAAAGGACTGGGCTTCTATACACAAGGCAAGGTGAAGGCCATTACAATCTGAGGTGTTTATGGAAGTGGTGAAGTCAAGGACCTATTGGTTACATTTCCAATGAGCTTTTCATAAAACTTAAAATTATAATTGTAGAATTATGCAAATATCAAAGTTAATGTGCTCTCTCTGACCACTCACAGAGAGACTGATCCTTAGAGAAGATTCCATGGTTCAGAGATTCTAGTCCAGGCAAGTGACTCCTGACCCATCTCTACAGAGAGGCCATGTGGCTCGGTGATGAAAGGCAGGTTTCTACCACCAGATGACTATTGTAACCTCAAGAAAAGTACAAACTCAGTTTCACCCATACCATGACATGAATTAGCAGATCCTAAATCACAGAGATATATGACAACTGAATGACTGAATGCATGCAAGTCAGAAGACTGTCTACTGTGTTGTAACCATTAAACAAGTACTGGCTTTCATTACAAAGGGTTCCAGCCTTAATGAAAATAATAGGAAATCCCTTGGTATTCACCTTCTGTATAATAGGAGTAATTAATTAATTTCTTTCCCTCGTAAACACATATGACAAGAACTTCAATTCAACTAAACTCTTAAACCCAAATCATAATACTTAGCAGATTTTAAAAGCTAAGCAACATAGTTCCAAAATATATGTTTCTTTTATACTAAATTGCATCGTCTATGTGTTTTCAAATACACTAACCAGAAGTCTGGCATCCCATACACACGTAGGGGACTGAGCCCACAAACTGGGCATATGCCCTTGACCGGAGTCGAACCTGGGACCCTTTAGTCCACAGGCTGAATTGAAGCTCTATCCACTAAGCCAAACCGGCTCAGGTCAAACCTTGTTTTCTTAATGGAATCTCACTTGAGGTTTGAGATGACCGCAGAAGGAAATCAGGCATTTGACAAGTGGTCTGTGGGAGAGCTGGGGTTTTTCTCTTAGGTGTTGAAAAGCCAAGGAGTGTGGAATCAGCAGGTGCCTACGACACCAGGAAACTCTTGCCCGATGGACTAGTATTTTTAAGATTTTTCTGTGAGCACCGTGTCCCATCTGGGGAGGCCAGTCACACTCAGATCCCACTCCAGCATTCAGCCCATGCAGCCTATCCAGAGCTGGGCCTCCCAGGTCTGGTTTCTGTCATTCATGAGACTGTGGTTGTGGGAAATGGTTACATGGCTTCTGCTGTTGTCACCACCATAAACAAGGTTGGTCCTTGCCTGTAGGCCATGCAAAGGGCTGTGATAGCTCACTACTGACAGCATGTAAGGAAACCACAGAGGTAAGCCAGGGGAGTAGGAAGTCTTCAAGTTTTGTGATAGCCACAACCCCAGAACAACTCATTAATCCATATTTGTCTGATGCATTGATTTACATGACTTTGAAAACAAGAATTAGAAGGTGGAAGCATTTGTCCATAGGCCCCACTTGAGGTGGCCTATGAAACTAGTGAGTAACAACTGGGCAGAACTTGGCACTGTTCTAATGCCTGACATTCATTATTTCTTTTAATCCGCACCACAACCCTATGAGGGTAGTCGAAGAAACTGAGGGTCAGAGATACTAAGTACCTTATCCAAGATAGACTATAGATATGAAAACACACAGACAGAGAAGTTTAACATGGAAGGCAACTGTACATATATAGAGATAACCTCTTATTTACATTATATAGTTCACAATAAAGTAATCAAAACCTCTATAAGAATTATCTACTTTTTATAAGTAGAGATAATTAAAGGTCCAAATATAAAGGAATAACTAAATAAATGCTGGTTCCTCAACTTGAAAGGGTAGTATCTAGTCACTAAAAATTATTGTGAACAGTATGTGGAAACACAGACTATTACATTAAATATAATGTTAAGTTAAAAAAATTACCAAATACAGATTGCATGTATGCTACGATTTGCAGCCATATAAAGCATGTATCTACGAGACAGATGAGCAGAAGAGAAAGAAAAATAATAAGAAGTTATAGGATATTGTAAGGGGATAGTGGATGACTTTTGTGTTTTTTAATGCACTAAACTATACACTCACCATGTCGGGTGCTATTCTAAGCACCTTAGATACATTATCTTATTCTAGCCTATCAAAAACTCTGTGAAGTAGGAACTCTTGTCCTCCCCATTTAACCATAGAGAAAAGGGAGGTTAGGTGACTTGCTTGTGATCATTAGTAACGGGTGCAGTTAGTAAATGCCAGAGCTGGCATTTTACCTTGGCGCCTGGCTCCCTCAGCCACATGCGTGGTGATCTCTGATAATGCTATGGTGTTTGTACAGTTTAAGAGAAGAGATAACCATTTTGTAGGCAAGAACATCTTCATACTCAAATCTAAGTCACTTTTTTTTTTACCTTAGTTTCAAACTATTTACTCTCCACTACTGAGCAAAATTCTCAAAATCATGTCCACTAGTGAGCCAGCAGTAGGAGATCACAATTTCTAAAGCACACACTTGACATAACCCCTATTATAAAGCTACAAGACCAAGCACCTGGTACTAGTAAATAGAGAGTGTTTCTGGAAGGGTAGTGAGTGGTGGGTTTCCAGTGCTCTTTGTAAATCAAGAGTTAATCCTGAGAACCTCCAGTGATTTATGTAAGAAACATTTTAATAATTCTTCATTTTCAGACAGGAAAATAGACTGGTGAAGAAATATTAGATACCTCTCCAACTCTGTGCAAATGTACTCATTAGATAATCAAGCAATAAGAGGTCTGCCATCCACGCGACCAGAATTTAAACCTTAAGGCTAATATTTACTAGCTCTTGTAACTTTGGGCAAGTGATAAATCCTCATTTCTTTCATCTGTAATCCTATATAGTAAAAGGCTAATATGCAAATAGACGGAACAACAAACAACCAGTCGCTATGACATGCGCTGACCACTAGGGGGCGTGCATGGAACATGGTGGGCATCGGCCGGGATGGTGGAGCAGGTGAGCAGGAGCACCAGACCATGGCAGGATGCCAGTTGCTGTTATTGAGGCAAGCCTCTGGTGGTTACTAAAAAGTCTTTGCTCCTGTGCTCCGCAGTCCCACCTGGCGTTTGCACCACTGCCAGCACCCAGCGCCATTCCGATTGCTCGGTGCTGTCAGTGGGTGAGAATGGCGGCTGATGGCCCCAACTGTCCCTCAGGAGCTTCTGCAGCGGGTGCAAGCCATGGCTCTGGTGCCGGCTGGGGGTGCAAGCCGAGCTAGCGCTGTCAGCACTTGGGAGCTGCGGAAGCAGGAGCAGGGCTGCTGGCAGAGAGGGGACTGGGGGACCACAGCAGGAGGGGTCGGGCAGGGGAGCAGAGGATGGGCTGAGACCCACCCCTGTGCCCACCGCAGCCTCATGGCCCACAGTTCCTTTCAAGGTGCACTAATTCTTGCACTGGGCCCCTAATATGGGGATAATAATCTTTTCAAACTCATGGCATTGTTGTGAGAACTAAGATGCACATAAAAGTAGCACAGTGCCTGACACACATAGCCAACACTCAATGTATATGAGCTGCTATTACTACTGTTATCATTTCTATTATTCAATGGAATTGTTACTGAGTTTAGCTCCTTGGATCACAATAATACTCCAAGGTTCTGCTGCAAATGCAATTTAATTCTATTGCAAATATAAGAAGATGCAGAATTATAACTTGGGAAGTCATAACCTCCCTGATTATCAGAATCACAAATATAAGAAACATATGAAGGAAAAACCTTCCATACATAAAGGTTTCTTCCACTCTCCCACACTTGATCTCACTCACTGCCCAAAGAAATTGTTTTCCTGGGTACTCTTTAAAAAAAAAAAAAAAAAAAAAAAAGAATGCTTTTTTATAGTCTTTTTTTGATATTGGACATGCATAAGCAAGGTTTAGAGCTCATCTGCTTCGGAAGCTATCTTTTATCCAATGATTTTTTTCCTTGGCACCAAACAGGTTGCCAAAAAATATATCTCTCAGTGCTTGAAAAAACGTTTGTGTTCCTTTTTACCCAAGGGGAATCCAACTGAACATGTACCACCTCTGTGACTTATTGAACTTAAAATTATTTCCTTCCCATTTAAAGCAGTGAAATAGGCTAGACTGTTTGGGGCCCCAGAGGGAATTTCTTTTTAATGTATGAAAGCTATAGTTTCCTTCACTCTTTTCAAATTAATTTCAAGTGATTTAAGCAAAATATCTACATAATAATAACATATCAACAATATATAGATCATTTATTTAAACTGCCTTAAATTCCAATAGTCCTCCCCACACACACACCTTATCATGGGGGATATGGTCCAAGACCCCCAGCGGGTGCCTGAAACTGTGGATCGTACCAAATCCTAGGTGTGCTATGTTTTTTTCCTATACACACATACTTATAATAAAGTTTAATGTATAAATTAGGCACAGTAAGAGATTAACAACAAACTAGTTTAAAAATAGAACACTTACAACAATATGCTCTAATGCAGAGGTTCTCAACCTGTGGGTCGCGACCCCTTTGGGGGTCAAACGACCCTTTCACAGGGGTCGCCTAAGCCCATCGGAAAACACATATATAATTACATATTGTTTTGTGATTAATCACTATGCTTTAATTATGTTCAATTTGTAACAATGAAATTGGGGGTCACCACAATATGAGGAACTGTATTAAAGGGTCGCGGCATTAGGAAGGTTGAGAACCACTGCTCTAATCAAAGTGACGTGAATGTGACCTCTGCTCTCTCAACATATTGTGTTGTACTGTCCTCACCTTTTCACTTAAAGGAAGCACCTTGCAGCTTCTCTTCGGCATATCCGCATCGCCAGCACCGCGACTCTTGCACTTTGGGGCCATTATTAAGTAAAATAAGAGTTACTTGAACACAAGCCCGTCGCTACCTTGATGCTGACCTAGGAACGCGGAGGTCTACCAAGTGCCTGCGGGGCCAGAGCGTCTAAGCGTGGGGACGCTCCGCAAAGGGATGACGCACCTCTCGCGAGGGGCCGCGCGCGAGATTTCATCACGCTCTTCAGTGGCGCGCAATTTAAAATTTGTGAGTTGCTTTCTTATGGAATTTTCCCTTTTAATATTTTTGGACTGCAGTTGACCCCAGGTAACTGAAAAGATGAAAAGCAAATCCACATATAAGGGGGCGAGAGAGTATATACATTTGTATGCAGAGAGTAAATGGTGAGTGTAAATTTCATAACCATGAGGAATATTACAGCTCTAGTGTTTAAGCATAAAACTTGGTGGCGAGTTTCCTGGGGCCAAGCAAAATCGGACCCTTGAGATCTGTGCCTCTTGGGATAATGACTACCAGCCATAAAGTGAATGTCATTTCCTGGCTACTGTATTAAGTCTTTCACATTTTTATTTCAATTACACACTACTCTTTTAAAATAGATATTATCCCCCATTTACATACAAGGAAGTCACGTTTCACTCAGAGGGACTAAACTGCCTAAATTCATAAAACCATAAAATGGTAGAACCAGAGTTCAAAGCCAAGAGCTGTCTAAATATTAAATGCCTTTTTGCAAGGGGAGGTGGCAGGAGTGTGGTTGGGGAGAGATTAACTGGGGAACTTATATGCATATATACATAGCCCATGGACACAGACAATAGTGTGGTGAAGGCCTGGGAGGGGCGGGTGCAGGGTCAATGGGAAAAAAACACACAAAGGGGACATCAGTAATACTTTTAACAATAGGTAAATCAAAAAATGCATTTTCTACCTCTCCTATTAGAAACAAAAAAAAGTAAACCTATCTAATACCCATTTTTCTCACTGTAAATTACAAGTGAAAATTCTCTCATGAGATGTGGAAAGAGAGGACTAGGGTAGGGAGGGTGGGAGAGAGAGTAAGAATATGATTTTCCCCACAGCCAAGCCTTTATAAATAAGAACAGATATCAGAAGAGAAGGCTATGTGCTTTCAAGTTTCCATGTGGAAAGAGAAGTTCCTCTGTCCACACGTTATAAAGGTGGTATAATATCTGAATGTGTAAACCACTCAACTTAGACCATTTCTCCTATAGGCAAAGCAAGGAACTGCTGAGTCCCTGAAAACAGCTTGCTCATTCAGCGCAGCCGAGTCTGAAGTGGCTGCTGAAGAAGATAGAGTCCCCATAAGGGAACTATTTGTAACCTTACGGGAACAAGTGGGCACAGTGTATCACCTTGTGAAGGGGAGAGCCTGCAATTCCTGAATAACAGCCAGCCCTCAGCTCAAGCTGGGGAAGGAAGTCATAACTCAGGGCCCCAGACTCTGGGGGAACCATGTACAATGCATTTGGAAATGTGGGATGTGTAGGTACGCTGCACCTGCTCCCAGGGCCAGCCCTAAGCCACATAGAGCAGTGACTAAAATGGGTCTTTATTGAAAATAAAGTCAATATATATATAAAGTCATGCACTTGAAGTCAGTGAACCTATTTCAACCACTACCTACCCAAGTGACCTTGAGCAAGTCACCTAATTCCTCTGGCCCTCATCTACCAATGAGCAAGATTGACCAGGTGATTGACAGGGGCCTATTCAGCTCTAACAATGTGTGATCATAGGGGAGAAGTTGCCTTCTCTGTTATCTTCTAACTGGCCTTCAGGTTTTCAACCCCTTTTGCATATCACCACCAAAAGTATCTTATGAACTACAGCTGTGTTCTTATCACGTCTGCAATAGTGCATACAATACCATCCACAAGTGGGCCATTTGCCTCCTGACATGTTAATTCAATCATCATTTCAAGAAATATTACTTTTAAAAAATATTCTTTTATTGATTTCAGAGAGGAAGGAAGAGGAAGAGAGAGAGAGATAGAAACATCAGTGATGAGAGAGAATCATTGATTGGCTGCTTCCTGCACGCCCCACATTGGGGATTGAGCCTGCAACCCAGGCATGTCCCCTAACCGGGAACCCAACGGTGACCTCCTGGTTCATAGGTCAACACTCAATCAACGCTCAACCACTGTGCTATGCTGGTTGGGCAAGAAATATTTCTTATGTATCCCTCACTGTATTCATGTCCACATTATCCCAGGCACATGGAATGACTGGCTGCTCCCGTAACACACCAAGCTTTTTTGGGCCTCTGTTGCTTTTGCTTATACTATTCCCTTTGCTAGAAATGCCTTTCCCCCATTTTTCTCTAAAGCAACTCATATTCATCTCACTGCAAATGTCATCTCCTTTCTGAAATCTTCCGGTGAGCTATCATCCTCTATATCTTCTCAACATTTCAGACCTTGATTATAGTACTTAGCACACTGTTTTGAAATTACACATGTACATGTATAACAAGACAATATCTTGATACACTCAGAGGTGTAATTTTTTTCCTCTGCAATTTCCTTCATCTGTATACTTCTGCTACTCAGACAGGGGCTTTTCATATGTACTAACCTCCGGCCAGGGCTATTACTGCCAAAATGAACAGAGAAAGGAAGACACATCGCATAGTCTCAAGCATCTAAATGAACTTAGGAGATTCACGGCAAGCATGAAGCTGACAGCTATGAGAGAAAATGCTTTTTAGATTTCAAGAGCCTGAACATTTTAAGTATAAATACCAATGTTCATCCCATAAGCAAAAGATTCTGAAGCAAAGAGATGAATAGCCAGCCTACCAAACTACTCCATACCCACCCTCACCAATAGATAAAAGTTCTCCACACTAAAGAATTAAAAGTGGGCCCAGGCTCCTGCCACTTGCCTATCCTCAAGCAAAGTTGCAGGTGGGGGTGAGAAGTTATGCCCTACTGCCTCTCTGGAACATGGAAGACAGCAGCAATGCAGATGTGCTCTGAGCCAGTGGTATGGCAGCAGTAAAGGAGAAAATGCGGTGTGCCATATCTGGGCAAGAGAGGGATAGGAGAACCTTCTGAATGTCATGGAGACCAGAATATGGAAGCTCCAGTATCCCCAAGAAGCATCAGAGATGGATGAAAGACAACCAGTGACCCCAAAGAAGTCAGAACAAGGCAAATGCAATACTGTGGCCCTTCCATATGCATTCCTTACTTTTCTTTGTATCTCTGGTGGCTAGCACAGTAGCCAATAAATGCTCACTTTGTAAAATAATGTAGCTAGGAAGATGGACCAGAAAAGAGTTACCAGGGAACATGGTAACTGTACCATTTTCCCTATTTCTCCATATATACTTCATGATCCATTAATAATAAAATAACTCTCCAACTCATAGAGTCAAAGAGAAGATTGGTGGTTACCAGGAGCTGGGGAGGGGGAAGTGGGGAGATGTTGGACAAAAGGTATCAGTTATAAGGTGAATGAGTTCTGGGATGTAATGTATAGCATAGTGCTGTATTGTAGATTTGAAATTTGCTAAGAGTTCACCTTTAATGTTCTTATTACAGATAAAAAGGTAACTCTATGATGGAATGGAGGTGTTAACTAACCTTATTGTGGTAATCATTTCATATACTAGTATATTTGTGTATCAAATCATCACATTGTACACGTCAAACTTATATCCTGTTATTTATCAATTATGTCTCCATAAAGCTGAAAAAATTAATATCACCAAGCTTCCACACACAAAATAATAATAATAATAAAATAATTCTAACACTAGTGCTCTGATGAGAAAATATGAAAAACAAATGACAGGTATATAGAATTTCAACATTTTTAGGGCTACAAGGTCTATGAGTACAATGTGAAATGAACACCAAAAGTATTTTTAAACCATTAATATTTTATTATATTAGTACTTGATATATTAATTTTTCTCCTAAAAGTTTATATAATCAATACATCATAAATACATGAACAATTTCCTTGCAAATATAAATATCAGGCCAACCTCGTCTATATTTAGCAAATGCTCAATAAACATAGGTAGTAGATCCTTACCCCCATCCTTTCCACCCACGCCAGCCTGCACAGCTCCTCCCACACTCTTACGTTGTGGCTATATTTTCTGCGTTTTCATCCACATGGAACAGAGGTCCATTTTACCAACAAAGCTCCCAGGGAATGGCGCCACATCCCGGCAACTGCATGGCTGGTCACCACACATGATTGTGTGGTAGTCATCCCAGCACATGAACAGAGTGGACCAAGGGCTCCTTCGTTCGCCATTCATTTTCAGGGGTTTGGGACATTGGAACATCCCAGGATAATATTAGCATTCGGAAGCACCGCAGAAAATTAACACTATATCTAATACAAAGCTTTGAGAATTCCATGCAAACCACACTAAGAGAGAATCGGGGACCACTCAGGACTTGATGCAGGAGGAGGAGTGGCACTTCTACAGCTTCTTCAGCTAAGTTGAGGGGCAACTCTCAGGCCACGTGCATGGCGGACGATGGGGGTGACACAAGTGCAGCCAACAGTCACCCTCATCTTCTCCAGCCGGAAGGAATGAGTGCAACCCTGGGGCTCCCTCCGGAGGACCAGGACCTCTTGCTGGATGGGAACGGAGTTGAGAGAGCTGTCTTCCTTCCCCTCGGCATTGATGCAGCCCGAGTGCCTGCACTGGGCCTCTGCAATCTCGGAGGGGAACCGGTGAGGGTCCCTGGTGATGCTGCAGGAGGAGCAGGCAGATGCAGGTGGTGAGACAGGGAGGGGACATGGACAAAGGATGCGAGCCCTGCAGCCCTGCATGCACCCGCAGGGAGGTGGTTCTGAGTAACTCTGTGCTGCAGCACAGGCTGTGGGTCAGACAGTCTGGACTCATACACAGCCCTCTGGCAGGTGCTTAACTCCCGAAGCCTCAGTTTCCTCAGCTTTGAAATGGGGATTCTCATATCTCTCTCTCACGGAATTGTTGAGAACATTCAGTGATACAAATGCATAGGAAATGGCACACTGTAAATGTTGGCATTCACTACATGTTAGATCTTTTAGTTTATTTTTCTTTACAGTGTGATTATAATAATTATTATTCATCCTTTGCTTAGAGACTAAAATCACCAGTCGGTCTCCCACTATACGGTCTACAAAGCCTACTGCTTGGAAAAGAAAACCAAAGCCCCTGAGGCTTGTAAACCCAATGGCTTCTCTCAATTTCTCCCTCAACAGCCCCCTCAGACAAGAAGATAAAGGCAGCCAAGCCAATCCAGCCAGCTTGCCAGTTGTGTACATTCCCTCACGTGGAAGCAAGACAAGCAGCCCAGCCGCACATCTCATTATCCCTGGAATTGGTTTTCATACTTAATAATGGGAGAATATAGAGGAGTGCTTGATAGTGCAGGGCCCTGCACATCAGACAAAGTTACAAGACTGTCCCCTGAACATCCTGCTTAGGATCCCACTTCCCAAAAGGTTTTGCCCCTCCACTGGGCTCTCTTCCCCACTCCTTGAAAAACAGTGTCTAATCTGAGTGGATCTCTCGAAACTTGACCATTTTTGGTTCCCACTTATTCCTATGCAAAGATCATTGTGTGGGTTGCTTTAAAGAGACCTCTCTTCCAACGCAGAAAGTTTGTCAAGTCCAATCTATGGCCCCATGAAGCAGGAAAGGGCAGAATCAATGAAAAGTTGGAAACAAAATTGTAAGACTTTGGATCACTTAGAGCAGACCAAAACAGCAAGAAAACTGTGTGCTCCCAGGTAAAGTGGGATTTCTGTTTTTTTAAGTGTATATGTGAGGGCTTTAGTTTTTCTAAATTTTCTACTTTCTGCTTAGAATAAATGCACATATAGTTCCAAAGCATGTGAAGATCCATTTCCTTTGCACTTACTTGTAATCCCAGGGGGAGCTCGAGCGGTTCTGCAGGCCATGTGAGATGGAAACAGCCCGGTTTTGACTGAGGATGCGAATGTCAACCCTCACACTGTTGTCCTCCAGAGGAGGACAAAGGGCAGTATCCTCTGTTTTGGTTTTTTTCTGAGCTGCCCCCTCCCTCAGGAGAGTGAGCCCCAACATCAACAGCAGCAGACACTTGACCTGGAAAATAGAGGAGGTTGCAGTTGGTTAGGGACTGTGGTGTCACTTGCTAGCAAGAGACATACCATGCTTTACCTGAACTCAGCATTCCTGACCATCTAATAGTGGCTGGCAAACTTGCGGCTCGGCAAACCGCAGCTCGTGGTGAGCCACATGCGGCTCTTTGGCCCCTTGAGTGTGGCGGTATTTTGTGGAAGACCCACACTCAAGGGGCCAAAGAGCCACATGTGGTTCACGAGCCACGGTTTGCCGACCACGGATCTATGAGATCAGGACTTCTCTCTGAACCTCAGAGCCTCACCTAGAAATAGGAACAGTCATACATGAAGACATCAGGGTACCAACTGAGAACTAAACTTGGTAGCCTGGTGACTGAGCCTCCACGGTGTGAGACAGAGAGACAACAAGATTTGGGACTGGGTGTAAATCTTGACCCAGTCTCCTCCTGAGCCTCTGATTGAGCCTCTGATTTCTCTCCTTTCCAACTGGATTATAACACTGGCTTTATAATAGTATTCACAAGATTAAATGAAATGTTCTATGTAAAGCTCCTGTCCATCTAACAAAAACAGAGGCTTACTAAATGATAGCTCTAGTTTTTCTTTCCAAGATCCCATAAACCTTCCACAACATCTTTCCTCCCAGCCATTCCTTCATCTAGAATACATTGCCCACCTCGATCTTTCCAATTCCTATCCTTTCATCAAGACCCCACTTGGGCATGGTCTCCTCCAGAAACTGTCCCGAAAGTAGTTCAATTAGGAGTATGTTAATTATCCTTAAATCATGAAGTTTTTACCATACACCACTCAAGCAGCATTTCTTTACTGAATGAAAATGTACTGTTTGTGTTCATGTCAGATCTATGCCTGTTAGACTATGAATTCCTGCAGGAGAATGTGTCATACATAGAACAGGTGTTCCATAAATACTTTCTGGATGGACAAAAAGTGGGTGAGTGAATGGATAAACAAAAGAATACAGTTAAATTAACAATATAGTTAATTTCCCACAATCAATGAATTAAGAAAAATGCTAAAGCAAAGTTTCAAGTATCCATGCTACTTGAAAGAAGCAGGGACACTAATGATGCCCAACAACAGAGTTATGGAAACTATTTCTTTTTAACCTTTACATTGAAATATTGGTTTATCTGGTGTTGCAGGAATGCACAAAGAAAGAGGGTGCTCTGTGAAGACCTAACTAAAAAAAGAACTAAAAATCTCTCCAGCTTCCCTTTGTCACAAATGTGCTTTGTTCACCTCACCATCACCACTGACCCTTACTGGGGAGGGACAAAGCCCATCACTGACTCTCAACATGATGCAGAACAAGAGCTGAGGTTCAGTTGCTTTCATTCTCTGGGCTCAGTGTTGTCAGGCTCACACTTCCCATGAATTAAGGTAGGTAAGGCAACCAGGCATGTTAGTTAGAAGGACCTCCGTTTTATATTTTGCAGGTAGTGGAGGCAAGAAATTATAAGAGTAAACAAAGAGGTTATGGTGCCAACGTGCTGTACCAAGGTAACTGATACTAAAAAGAAGTTGAAAGCGAGATTGACCTAGATAAGCCTGAATGAGGTTGATTTGCCTTCAGATAACCAGCAGCCATTTACTTTCATCTCCCACAATCATTCATTCATTCACCAACTTTTTTTGTCTCTATTGTGTGGTGATTTAGGGCATGGGCTCTGGAATCAGATGTCCTGGGCCCATAACTCAGTTCCTAGACACTTACTAGCTATGACTCAATTTCCTCCACCACAAAATGTGAAGATTAAATGATATGGCCCATATAACGCATGACGACCACGGCCAGCACATGTAAATATTCAGCACAGGTGACTATTGTTAAGTCGACATTATGCTGATGATACACAGTAGACAGGAAAGATGTGAAATTTGTCCTCACGCATCTTCCCTCTAAATGTAACATTATGACATTTTAAAAAGTAAAAGGATGCCCGCTTCGATTGCTTCTCAGGCCCATCAGTAACTTCCTTAGATTTATAACATAAATTCCTCCTTTATGTTTTTTCTTCTGTAGCATACTTACTAAATCACTTTTACATCTAATTATCAAGGCTTTAAAATAACTGTTCCTTGAGGTGATATGATTTAGCAAAAATTGCCATGCTTCTAATAAGTCATTATTATATTTGCTTATATTCTTTGAGTATTTTAGAAAACACTATTATATCTCTTTAAACATTGGATTCTCACAACTTTCTTATGGGGTCGGTAGAGCTAGTATTAATTATCCTCATTAGACAGGTGAAGGAGTTGTGCCTGAGAAGCAACAAATAAACTTGGTTAGGTTCGCCAACCTGTCAATGCCAGTCTGGGGACTCAACCCTAGCTGTCAGTGGCCAGCTATTGTTATTGAAGATCCTTATTACTGTCACCAACACGTAGCCACTCACCATATCTCATCTTAGCTTTGTCCCACCCAAGTAGCCAAGCAGTTTAAGCACTGTGACAGCTGGGTCGGGAATACATGAGTGTTATAAGTTACGTGGCCCTTTATCAGAAAATCAGATGCTGTCTGCAAATCCCTCTAGTTTGCTCCACAAAGCTGTGGTTCTGAAACTGTATATTTTAGTGGTTGTGCAGTTAAGAGCAGGAGCTCTGACAAGGCTCTTGCTGGTTCTTAAAAACGATGTCTACAACACTTCTTCTTTAGGAGGTTCAAAATCTTGCATCTGAACCATTCAAAGAGAAGAATAGTGTACTTGGAGCCATTAAACCTAGATCCATGTCCCAGTTCTTGTGTGTATATTACTCCATGATGTTAAATCACTTAACTTGAGCCATTGTTCACGTGTATAATGGGAAAAGTGGTTCCTTACTTACTTCATTGTGTCGATGAGAGTCTCAGAGATAAAAGCAATATTATTAATATTAACACTTATCTAATGCTTTCTCTATCTTTATTGATTGTTACATTTAAAATGGCCAGGTTAACTAAAAATTACGCATACAGCCCTAACCGGCTTGTCTCAGTGGATAGAGCATCGGCCTGCGGACTGAAAGGTCCCAGGTTCGATTCCGGTCAAGGGCATGTACCTTGGTTGTGGGCACATCCCCAGTAGGGGGTGTGCAGGAGGCAGCTGGTCGATGTTTCTCTCTCATCAATGTTTCTAACTCTCTATCCCTCTCCCTTCCTCTCTGTAAAAAAATCAATAAAATATATTTTTTTTTAAAAAAAGAAGCTATATCCCTGATGTTCCTCAGCATCTTTAAAAAAACAAAACAAAACAAAACAAAAAAACCCTACGCATACACAGATATGATATTTCAGAGTATAGCTTTAGTCATTTGCGATGATATCAATTAATCCCCCCAAAAATCCCACGAGGAAGATGCCATTATTATTGCCCTATACTGAAAACAGAATAATAATGCACAAGTGGTTAAAAACTTACCCCAAATCCCACATTGAGTAAGCGATGGAGCCCGGTCTGACTCCAGAGCCTACCCCCCAATGCTGCACTTTGCTGCATTTCTTGTCATCTCTAAACCAACATGTAAGTATATTATAGTATTATCATCACCATATGCCATGCCGTTTTTATGAAACCCAAGCTTTTTTAAGTTGCATGGCTTATACACAAAGAACAAAAGAGATGATTTAAGCCAATAACATGGTGAATGATTTCCCAAGACCTATTTTCATGCTTTCCCCAGGTCTTACCTGACTGCTGCCAGGCAAGAGTCTAGACCCAGGGGAGGTAAATTTCCATCACACTAACATCTCTCTCTCCTCAAAGAGGAATGAGAAGATGCAAAAAATAATCAGCCATCAGAGACATGGCAAATGTCCCTCCTCTAGGAGCTGTCCAAAGTTCATCCCTGGGTTGTTCACTTCCTCCATCCAGGGCACTCCTTCTCTACCTGTAGTCTTGGGGAGATCATTAAGCTCTTGGGACGCCAACTTCCTCGGTTAATAAAGATATATAGGTAGGGGAGGCCAGGGGATTGTCAAGGGCGGGGGGGAAAAAAAGGACACATATGTAATACCCTTTGTAATACTTTAAGCAATAAAAAAAAAAAAGAAAATATGAACACTATAAAAAAAAAAAAGATATATAGAACATATAGATGCTAAAGGGCTGGATAAGCTCCTGCATGAAATTAGATTTTTAAGCCAGTTTAACTCTACAGTGGTGACTACAGGCAAGATAATGTAGTTCATGACCAAGAGCTAGGCAAGCTAACACCAACTACACAAAAACCATCAGGTGAAGAACTAGCTTACACCCCATAATAACTTCTAGTTATTTTTTCTTTTTCTCCACCAGACGTGGGTCAGAATTAAAGTCAGCTCTGTTTTTAAAAGAAATAACCCCAATTGAGCCTACTTCCTGAGAAATCTGCTTTTCTGAATTCCTAGGGAATGACTCTACCTAAACAAAAGTCATTATTATTACTCACCATGGCTGCGGGATGTCGGGTGGTCATTGTCCTTTTGCTCTGGTTGCCTGCTTCGTGCAGTAAGCTCTTTCTGTGCATGCCCTGTGTGTGCCTGTGTGTGTCAATGAGAGTACCTGTCGATTTTATAGCAATCAGATTGACCCGCTTACCATCTTAAGACGTGGTTGCCCCAGAGTGACTGACGAATGTAGGGTTTTTTTTCCTATTCCACTTCCTGAAGGGGAATCAAAGGGGGATCCTCAAAAGGGATGACGAAAAAAGGACCAACCCTTCCTTTTCTTCTACCCCCATTTACCTCAAATCACAGCAAAATTCTTAACTAAGTTGCTACATAGACAAGTCAAGTTGCAATCTGCTGTCATGATCTTTCTATGCTCTTCCACTAACAGCTAAGGACTGTTGACACGCATTGTATGTTCTATTTTCCAGTCATGCAATATGAACCATGATTTAAGTGGGAGATAAGTCACCCTCAGAGGAGCCCTGGTATTAAATGGCAGGCCTCTCTTATGTTCCATTTTATGAATGGGAAAATAAAACCAAAGAAATGAGTGACATTAGTGAGAGATTCTGAAATTACATCCCCAGGTAGTTTTGTGGTAACCTGAATTTATTCTATTTTAACCCTTACTGATACTTAATAATCATTATTCATACAACATATAAACGACCACTATCTTGGCTATCTCTGATTGAGGATGATTTTTTTTTTAACCAAAATGGACTACTGTGGTGTGTAATTTTAAATAACCTGTGGAAAGTTAATTTATCTCAGTTAACTTCAGGTCAGCAAACATTTTTCTCTTTTTTTAAGAAGTACTTACAAAATAGTCATGGGGAAGTAAAGCACAGCATAGGTAATATAGCCAATAATATTGTGATGACTATGTATGAAACCATATGGGTACTGGAAATATCAGAGGGATCACTTTGTAAAGTATATGAGTGTCTAATCACTAAGCTGTACACTTGAAACTAATACAAAATACTATTAAATGTAAACTATAATTGAAAAATAAATTTATAAAAAGAATTTTTATGTTCACTTTAAAAAAGGTGAATCTAATTAAGATATGCTGCCATAACCTAACAGTGTATATGTAGATACAGAAATTGATGCCTAGAAGTGAGTTGCTACCATATCAAAAGGCTAAAAGAGTGGCATTGTCAACAGAGGTCATATGGCAGGCTGTGTATGACAATGAAATTATAGACTAGATAAACGATGACCCACACTATGCAATGGCAAAACATTTGGTAAAATTACTGCCTGCAATAACTTAAGAGGTAGATATAGCACCTAGCAGTACAGAAACTCAACAGGAAAAGACTGGAAAACAGAATGATAGCTGTGTGTGTTGGATGCGATTGTCTGGATTTGGCAAGGTAATACTCTTTTTTGTATTACCTTGAGCTCAGGAAAGATTTGGCAAGTTTGCAAACAAAAAGGAGAGAATGCAGAGAGTCCAGAAATTCAGAGCTTGCAAGATTAAAACAACAACAATTTATATCCCCCAAACGTGAAAGATAAATTTAAAAAAACCTTTGAGGGAGAAATGCCCAGTAAAATCTTTCAACCGAATACATTTCCTATGGGCAAAAATCACAATGAAGCAGCTGGTACATCCTTTTTAATTGAATAAAAAGACCCAGAATAAAAAGTGTAAATGTGCCCTAGCCGGTTTGGCTCACTGGATAGAGCATCAGCCTGGGGACTGAAGGGTCCCAGGTTTGATTCCGGTCAAGGGCATGTACCTTGGTTGCAGGCACATCCCCAGTACGGGGTGTGCAGGAGGCAGCTGATCAATTTTTCTCTCTCATTAATGTTTCTCTCTATCCCTTTCCCTTCCTCTATATAAAATATATATATTTTTAAAAAGTGTTAATGTATAGTTCTAGTAAACAACCATCAAAGAGAGAGAAGAGAGAGAGAGAGAGAGAGAGAGAGAGAGAGAGAGAGAGAGAGAGAGAATTATGGAGATGAAAAGCTAGAAATAGAGATATTCTGGGAATTGTGCCACCATAAGAACCAATTTAAGTGAGAAGTTTACTAATTTTTGAGAGAGCTCTTGAAATTAATCATGAACCAACATTCATTCCTCTTAGTTTCTTCAGAGCAGGAACTAAGGCACCAAGGAAGGTCTATTTGCCGACACCATTTCAGACATGGCAAAGAGATTACTGGAGGGAAATTTCCTGCCAGGGGTTGGAGCCAGGGACCACAAAAAGTCCCCAGGAGTTGGGCACCTTTTGAAAAGCAGAATCTGGGTCTGATCAAAGAACATTCCATATGCCCCGGCTAAGACATTCCCATAATCAGCCAAGCAGGATTTCAAGTTGCCACAGACCAAACTACTGTACTAAACCATTCTTTCTTTTTCCAAATGGAAGTATATATTGATAGTTTCCTGCTCTATTCTACACATTCAGACCTTATGTAATGAACTATAGTATACCATTTACAAATTCGAGATGTTGAGCTATACCTCTGATAGGATGGGACTTTGGGGTGCTCTCCCTTAGTGAGGGGGTGAAGATACTGTGTAGGCAAGGAGAGTAAACCAAGTATTTGGTGAACAGAGGGTAGACTATGGTAGAAACAGTGATCACAAAAATCACTGTGCTTCTCTACTGAAGATGACACTTCTTTGCCTCCTCGCTATGGGATTTGCTTTGGCCAAAGAAATGTGAGTGGAAGTGAAGTATTTCACTTCTAGGCAGAACAATCTAATTTGTCATTCTCCGTGACTTCTCCTCCCCTGCCTCGGATTTATGGTAACATTGGGGGAAATGATGACATAGTAAGAGAATCTGGATCCCTGAGTGGGTACAGTGAGCTGAGCCTCCCTGCTAACCTACATTGGAACATGCAAGCACCATCAAGAAATAAGCCTTTGTTCTTGGAGACCATCGCAATTTAGAGATTGCTACTATGGCATATCCTAGTCTAAATTCACTGATAGAGACATTAAATGATTTTATAGGCTTTTCTGTTTATTTTTACTTTTGATCAGAGCTCTGACTCCTCATTAAAATATCCAGTTAAACAGTATTTGGTTTGAAGGATATTTATAAGGTATTAAATGCAAAAGAAAAAAAGACTGTCATTCACTATCTTATTCACTATCAAAAGCTATTTGTATATAATTTACTTTACCCCAGTGTTGTCTCCAAATACTATGAAAACACTTTTAATTTCCCTGAACACTTATTTATGTTAGGGTCAGACCCTTCCGAATAAGGGTTATGAACATTAAGTCAGAATGGCCTCAAAAGCTTTCATTCCCCTTGCAGCTCTTTTTCTCCTCGAGCATAAGCATTCTTCCTCTGCTTAGGCTACTCAAACCTTCCCAGTGAGGCTCCCTAGATGCATGGCATTTTCAGAAACTGAAGAACTGAGAGTCTAGTATCCCTAAAAGTGATTGGAATAAGGAACGGGAGCCTTAACTCTCACAGCTGAGAGCCATACCTGTTCTCCCACTGGAGGGTTCCCTGGCAAGGGCAGGGGTGAAGGCAACAATAGGAAAGTGGGGTTGTTTCCATGTCAAAATTCAGCAGCAGTCACTTTGGGTTGGCCTAACCGAGCTACCCACAGGCTAGCGGCAGGCAAGTCAAGGTTCCGTGCAGACCTTCACTTACTCAGCAGCCATGCTGATTTCCTGCATCAAGAGGGATGGAATTAGTCAACATTACCGGGTGCAGATGCCTGGGGAAAGCCTGTGGGAGGGTCTGTCAAACTGCTGAATTTCCTGGCTTCCTCTCACCAAAATCTCTCCAAGCTTCTTTCTACCTGGCCACTCAGGAATTGCTGATCAGCTACATTTGTTCCTGGCCTGTCTTCATACTGACAACCTGCCAAGTTCCAGGGTGGTGAACTGGGGTGGCCAGTCTAGCCCCAGAAAGATGACCTCACACTCCATTCTTGCCTCTAGATGAAATGACCAGTCCCTTGCACGTTGGCCCAACTCTAATGCGTGGCCCCAGCCCAGTTTATTAAAGAAAGTTACCATCCCAAACCTTTCACATAAACTTATTCTTCAGCACTTGCTCCACAAAATGCTTTGTATTTCTGAGCCCTCATCCTCTCCAAACCAGTTCCTTTTCCCTGGAATGACCATTTCTGTTCTCTCTCCTCATTTAGGTTCCCTCCAAATGCCTGGCCTCTTCCTGAAAACCCATCTCCTCTGACTGGCAGCTCACTGCGTCTCTGCCTCTCCTGAACTCTCCGCCAACTCTCATGACACCTCACTCAGCAATGCCTTTCCTGCTGTCCACTCGAATGACTATTTGTGTGTGTGCTTGCTTTTTAAGTGTTCATGTGCTTATTCCTAATCTGCTCTCTGGCTCAAACTCCACTTTGAGTTTATGTACCTACCACGCCTACATCCCCAGACAGTTATCCTACCCACAGCTGATGCTCAGGGAATATTTATTCAATTAATTTGACTTATTTGATATGGATACTTGTTAATTTCTTCTTCCACCTGGTTTCTTGCTAATAAGAGGATCAGAGTATGCTACCACAACATACACCTCTTGGGCATAAGGACAATTTTAAGCTAAAGGCAATGAGAAACTGCAGACTCGGGGAAGGCTGCCCTCCCCCTTTTTGCCTAAAAGCAGGGCATGCCTTCTCCTTTGTAAAGGTAACATAAATTTCCATTTGTAAAGGTATCTCCTTCTCTGCTATTAGAAAGGATGATAAGATTAATAACAGGAGAGGGAGAGCTCTTATCAATGGAGTGGGCACCAACTTAAGTCTGCATAACAAATCCTACGAAATAACCCTTAGCTTCTATTAGTTTCCCCCATAGATTTCCCTTCCTATACTATACTTCTGCTAGAAGTTCAAATCCCTCTCCTTCCTCTGTCTGGTTACTTCTGAGAGTCTGTGGGTGCATGTGTGGGGGTGGGGGAGGACCAGAGAGAGAGCGCGGAGACTCCACTACTCTGAGAAGTGGGTCACTTTCACTCCTGCAGGGGTCTGACTCAGTATGCTGAGTCAACAAAGAGAGGTGCACCCCACTTATCCGGGCTCATCCCACTGCTCTCCGCTGCATCTGACCCCAGGGGAGATCACACAGGTGGCTGGGAAAGGCCTTCGAGGAAAAAATAATGACTGTGAGAAGGTTCTTGGCAGCATAGACCCTAGCACTTACTTACGTGGGAGAGAAAGCTTCCTGTAGATTGCACACATTTATGTCCATTACGCAGTTTTGTGCTGAGCAAATTACCCAGAGGAGAATGCCACCGCTGACTTTTTTATCCCATGACACCTCTCACACCCTACAGGTCCAAAGCACCCTGTCACCTGGCACCCAAGTTAGCCATTACGGCAGAGTAGACTTCTGTCACCTTTGCTCCATCATAGATTTCAGGAGCTGCACAGGTCTTTAGAGATAATCTGGCCCAGCCCTCTCAGCTGATGATGGGGTTTGAATGGCTTTCCTAGCCTGGACCGGGGGCCTTTTGATTCCCTCTAGTCTCCATCTGCAGATAAGGGGGTCCCTCTCTCTAAGTCTTCCAGGGCCATATTTCTCTCTAAGAAAGTGCTGCCAAGGGAAGAAAATGATTATATTATCAGTAGCCTTACATTGTAGATGAAGCCACACAGCTCACAAAACATTTTCATAGACATTATTGTATTTGATTCTCACAACAACCCCATGAGAAAAAGACAAGTTTCTCCATTTCACAGATGAAGAAATGGAGATGTAAAGAGTGCCTGGAAACTGTCCAAAGCCACACAGCTATTAAACAGCTGAGCTGACAAGCCCAGAGGAGAAGCAACAACTTCCCCCAGATGCAGGCGGGAGAATATTTGAAACAAAGATGCACAGGGGGTGGTGGAAAGGTGATGGTTGTCAGAGATCAGACTTACAGAGCGAGCAACGGGCTCTACGTTGTCTGGACTGGAGTCAGGACACCTGGATGGCTCGGACTGTTCTCTGAAGGTTGTGATTTTTGGCGAAAAGGGGCCCCATTCTCTGGCCCCAGCTGGTTTGGCTCAGTGGATAGAGTGTCAGCCTGTGGACTGAAGGGTCCTGGGTTCAATTTTGGTCAAGGGTATATGCTCAGGTTGTGGGCCCAATCCCCAGTAGGGGGTGTGCAGAAGGCAGCCAATCAGTGATTCTCTCTCATCATTGATGTTTCTCTCTCTCTCTTCCTCTCCCTTCCTCTCTGAAATCAATAAAAATATATTTTTAAAAAATAAAACTGCCATCCTCTGGAGCATTATCTCAATATGTTGAGATTCTGCTTCCTGGCAACTGTCCACAGTTTGGCTCGAATAAACTCACAAACATTCTTTACAGGTTTGAATGTGTCTTATGTTAACACTAGTGGCCCAGTGCATGAAATTTGTGCACATTAAAAGGGAATTAATTAGAGGAAATATTTTAATATTGCTATTTGCCCTTTCTCTATAATAGAAGTGTCAGAGATGAAAGAAAATTAGTAAAATGTATATGAAAATCTCCCTCCTGTCAGAGTCTGGGGCACACCGCAGGACCCAGAGTCAAGTCCCTGCCCACCCGTGTGTGCCTCGAAATCACACAAGACCCAGACCGGGCCAGCCACACCCCCGTCAAGCCCCACCAGGCAGGCGGGGGGCGGGGGTGTAGAGCTTCAGGTCCCTCGTCAAGCCCTGCCAGGTGGGGGCAGGGCACAGCATCAGGTCTCCCAGCCTGACGCCAGGACGGCGGGGGGGGGGGGGGGGGGGCACGGCCTCAGGTCCCCCTGGCCTGGCACCAGGGTGGGGGGCGCAGCTTCAAGTCCCTTGGCCCCAGCGTGAGGGCGCGAGGGCGCAAGGATGCAGGGGTGCAAGGGCATGAGGGCATGGGGGTACGACAACCATTTGCATATTAGCTCTTTATTTATTATATAGGATGAGAAATGAAACCATGTTATTCTGAACCCTTTCTAGCCTTTTAAATGATCTTATGCACATTTATCTATGTTTTAAAAGACAAATAGAGCCGAAACTGGTTTGGCTCAGTGGATAGAGCGTCGGCCTGCGGACTGAAGGGTCCCAGGTTCGATTCTGGTCAAGGGCATGTGCCTGGGTTGCGGGCACATCCCCAGTGGGAGATGTGCAGGAGGCAGCTGATCGATGTTTCTCTTTCATCGATGTTTCTAACTCTCTATCTCTCTCCCTTCCTCTCTGTAAAAAATCAATAAAATATATTTAAAAAAAAAAAAAAGACAAATAGAGACAAGATCTGGCCAGATGGTTTCGAAGACAACTCCACCAACGTGTAACCTCCAGCTCTTGAAGATTACATGTGGTGGGAAGTTGCCTGTTCTGCACCTGCTGTGTTCACCATAGGAAGAATGTGTAAACCACTTCCACAACTCTGCACGTACTAATGAAGGTACCGTGTGAAAAGTATGTGGTATGAGATCTTAAAAATAAACTTAAAATCTTAACCAGACCAACTCTGGCAATTGTAAAAAGGAAGAGATGGAGATAGAGATGATATCAAGTGTTAGCAAGGATGTAGGACAGAGAGCATCCTTACATGTACATGTAGGGATATAATTTTGGAATTTAGGAAAATATACCTAAAACTTGAATAATGTTCATATTTTTGGTCTAGCAAGTACACTCCTAGGAAATTATCCCAAGGAAGTAAATAAGCAGGTGCCAACCATATACACATGTACATAAATGTATCAGGTGAAAAACCAAGATATATTTTCTCTGATAGCCAGATTATAGGTGTTTCTATTTCCTTCTTATGGTTATTTTCTAGTGCTTCTCTCATGAAAAGATAGTTTTTATAATAAGAAAAATTATTTTTGAATTGTTTTTTATTTTAAACATATAAACACGTTCCAAGAGTGTAGTTTCCTGGTACCTATGGTGCCCACCAAGCACACCCTTTGTGGGATGATAACCTGTCATTGCCAAGTAAGTTTCTTGGCCTTAAGGGCAAATCGCTGAAATTACGCAGGGAGCATTACTCACTATGGGAGGTCTTTGATTTCACCTCTGCACACTGGCAGCCACAGACCTTATCACCCTAGGCTCACTCATCGATGTAGCTCTGACTACCTCCAGCTCCCCAATCTCAGCACTTTGAAGTCCTATAAAGGAAACAGCACAGTGCGGTGGTTAGAACGCGATAGTTAAGAATAAAGATAACCCTGAGTTTGGATCCAGATAACCCCGAATAGCTATGAAACCCTAGGAAAATTATCTTACCTACGCCTATTTCCTCTTCTATAAAGTTGGGAAAATAAAACCCACCTCATAAAATTACAGGGAAGATTTAATGAGATGATTTATAGGATGCTTAGGACTTAAATGATGGCTACTAGCAGGACCACACCTGCTCACCCACCCAATCACAAGGTGCATGGAATTGTTTCTGGGGGTCAAAGTGTGCGCGGGAACTTGCACCTTTATACAGCATCCCTATGCTGATTCTGATCTGTTTGCTTTTTTATTGTCCATTAGAGGGAAATATGACATGTGAATGCTTGCATTTCTTCTGCAGTATGGGTTTTCAGAATTCTGACTTGAAGTTCAACATTTGGGAAACATTCTTAGCCCCTAGACTCCTACAGACTATTGTTTATTAATCTCAGTCTCAAATGCCTAATCTATTACTTGTTGATACATGGCTGAATTGTAAAGTGTCACTTTTATTTTTTATTTTTATTTTTTTAATATAGATCTTTATTGATTTTAGAGAGGAAAGGAGAGGGAGAGATAGAAACATCAATGATGAGAGAGAATCATTGATTGGCTGCCTCCTGCACACCCCCTACTGGGGATCGAGCCCACAACCTGGGCATATGCCCTTGGCCAGAATTGAACCTGGGATCCTTCAGTCCGCAGGCCGACACTCTATCCACTGAGCCAAACTGGCTAGGGCTAAAGTGTCACTTTTAAAACTGGTTTTAGTTGGCCGGTTAGCTCAGTTGGTTAGAGCGTGGTGCTAATAAAACTGGTTTTAAAGTTCACCAGAAAGAAACAATAGTACTTATGTCAGGGTGGTAAGATTCTTTTGTTCTCTATTTTCCTAAACAGTCCATGTTATGTTTTATTAGGCATAGCAGTACTTTAAAAGATAGAACTTATGCACATAGTAAATGCAACTTTAGGCTGTTTGGGGATGTACAGGGTAGGGCAAAAGTAGGTTTACAGTTTTGAGTACATGAAACACAGCTTCTTGTATTATTCATTAATTACTTTATTATTTTCCATACAAACAACTGTGAACTTACTTTTGCCCCACCCTGTATAATCAAGCTTTATAATAGCTCTAATTCAGGGCTGCATCCACCTAGATGACTAGAATAGGAATACATATAGTGCAAGATGGCATGAGCTGACCTTTCTATGTCAATGTTAAATATTGGTACTTAAAGGTAGGAAGGCTTAGCTTGCTACAAGAAGTACCTGCCGGGAGAATTATTAGCAGGATGGTCAATCTCAGCAGAGGCTAATGACCTCCTGCAGGCTGTAGGAGGATATTTTCACTCAGGATTTACTAGTAAAAATATTTAGGAAAAGAACTGAGCACCTTAATTCTCTTTTTTTGAGTAAAGACTGAGAATGAGCTAGGATTACATGCTGGTTAATAATGGAACAGGCAGAAACCAGTCCTCATCACCGAGGCATTGGACCTGAAAAGGAAAGTGAACCATGTTTAAATTTTAGCAAATTCAAGTGGAGTTGAACAAAAGTTAATTTTGTTCTAACGTTTTCCTAGGAATTTAAATCTCTTGAGATAATTGGAAACCTCCTGCAGCTCTACCCACAGAATAGAGAAGTGCACAATCAGTGCCCTGAAAAAGATATTTAATGAGATGATAGAAAACTCATTCTGACCTGGCTCCAATCGGTGCCAGGGCTTACGTGTCTGTGGGCACGACAGACTCTGGGTGTCCAGTCATAGCATTACCAGCCAGGAACTCAGAGATCATCTCATCCAACCACCTCCTTTTCCATATAAAGAAACCAAGCACTTCCTTCTAAGAAGTGGCTCACCATCATCTCCTTCAAGTTGTCTTAATGACCCTTCCTCACAGGGCTGTTATGATGACGAAGGTGGCACTGCCCACATTGGGCAGATTTCAGGCCTTGGGGGAAGGCTGCAGAGCCTACTGCCAGAAGCACATGAGTCAGAGCCACACAGGCCATGAAGGGCAGGGAAGGGAACAGAGTTCAGGAACTCAATAGGGTTTTAATCAAAGGATCTTTTTTTAAAAAAACAAAAAACAAAACAGCTATCAAAATGAATCATTTTGTTTTAGTGAAAATATCAGGTGGAATCTCAGAGGGAGGGTGGGCGGGAAGAGATCAACCAAAGAACTTGTATGCATACTAGTATATGCATAACCTATAGACACAGACAATAGTGTGGGGAAGGCCTGGGGCAGGGGGCGGGCTGGAGGGGGTCAATGGGCGGATATAGGGGGCATATGTAATACTTTCAACAATAAAGATTTAAAAAACAAGAACAAAAGAAAAGAAAATATCTGGGAATAGTTCCATGCCAGCAGGCACTTATCCACCTGCTCAGTTATGTCTCACAAGCACCCACAGGCAGTAATTATCCCATTTTACAGATGAAATAACAAGCAGCACAAAACTTAATGGAAGTTATTTGGTAATAGAGAACAGACTCAATCCCAGTGACAATAACCAAATTGTCTTTTTTGAAAACTATCCATTCATAAGGACACTTCATTTATCTGGGAGAGTTAAGGAATGAGGCGGTATGGTTTTTCAAGGTACAGCTTATTTCTCTAATTTCCACAGATCATTTTAACTATTTCAGACACAAAGCTAAACTAAAGGCTTCTCCTTTGGAAGGCAGCATGTATTTTCCCGGATGAATCTGGGTCACCAGTGCCATTGCAACACTGCCGTGGAGGGCACCGACCCATGGGAAGGCCCGGCCTGAGCTGCCGGTCAGGTTCCCCCAGCAGGAATCCAGAGCTCTTGATCTATCCTTTCAGTGCTTACTAACTTCTTTTATGCTTTTCTAAGTTGTGAAATAATACAAAATTTTGGAGAGTCACTGAGAGTCCCTACGAGCAAGTTATTTTAATACAACTAATATCTGTTGTGGCTGCCAAAAAACAGTCTACCTTTTATTCTTTTGTTAGCTTGCCAAGAACGGAGCTGTCAGCAAGGTATTACAGCTATCACCAAAACGCTGAGTGCACCTAGTTCCTCTTCCACACTGTGCCTCATTTTCTCAGGAGTGAAGGAGAGCAAGGTTCTATTGACAAAATGTTTGGCCTTTCTGGAACAGATCTGATGAGACTTATGACAGCCCCTAGCTTTTGTGTATACCAGCACCCCATCAATAGCTTCCACTCTCCTCCTGATTCTCTCATGGCCCCTCAATTCCTGTAGCTATTTTGTGTGCCCTCATTTGATATATTAACTGCAAGCCTACTTTTGTCCACCCCTGTATAATTATACTTCCTGTTTTCAGAATGCCGACACATTAGGCACACATCTTCTCAGCCTATAGGGCTCAAGAGAATGAAAACCTACTTTTGTTTTTTAAGTCCTCACCTGAGGATATTTTTCTATTGACTTTTAGAGAGCAGGAGAGGGAAAGAAAGAGAAATAGGGATGTGAGAGAAACACAGATTGGTTGCCTCCTGCACGAGCCCCAACCAGAGCCCAGGCTGGGGAGGAGCCTGCAACCAAGGTATGTACCCTTGACCGGAATCAAACCCAGGACCCTTCATTTCGCAGGCTAACACTCTATCCACTGAGCCAAACTGGCTAGGGCTAAAAGTTTCCTTTTGCACACAGCACATTACTCATTGCCAGAGCTCAAGGTCAAACTCCCCCCTGGTACCACTGCCCTTCCCCTTTGGAACTCTAAACCACTGCCATCAGGACTGGGCATTCACGTCTTTGAAAATAAGTCACAAAGATGACACTGAACTCCCCAACAGTTTTGTCTTCCCTGCAGAGAATCTTCTGCTTCGTGGCTTCAGGGTGAGGGCTCCTCCCAGCACAAATGAAGAAGTCCCTCACCAATCTCACAGCTGAGAACCAGCAAAGCCCCTCTTCTTGAGAGCAGCTTCCAACCCATGGGACCCGGGCTCCCATAGTCACACATTTTATTTACTGAATTAACCTTAAATGTTTTTCAGAAGTGATTCAGACCCTACAATAGTAGAAGTACTGCCCTGGCCCCTCTACAAACTTCTGTGCAAAAGACTAACAAATCCCAAGGGCTGGACACCCAGGTATAAGTGGTTTCACAAGAATCCTATTAGAAAATCTCTATGGGCAAAACTGACATGATAGCCCTAACTGGTCTGGCTCAGTGGATAGAGGGTCGGCCTGCGGACTGACGGGTCCCAGGTTTGATGCTAGTCAAGGGCATGTACCTTGGTTATGGGCACATCCCCAGTATGGGGTGTGCAGGAGGCAGCTGATCAATGTTTCTCTCTCATCGGTGTTTCTAACTCTCTATCCCTCTCCCTTCCTCTCTATAAAAAAATCAATAAAAGATACTTTAAAAAAAACAAACCTGACATGATTTAGAGGTATCTGATAAATCAGGTATCGTCTCTTCATGAAGCGGATTTGATTCAGGCTCGGAAAAGCCTGGTAGAGGGTCAATTCTGCTCCTGGACTTTCACTCACTGGCCTCCTGTGGCCATTTATCTATTTCAAATCAGCAGGGTTTGGTTTGCACAATCTTAACTGATAAAGGCTGGTGTCACTGAAGAAGAAAACTACCTAAAGACTTAATCCCCAAAGAGTACACAGCAGCCTGCTGCCACCTTGTGGTGGCTTGGTGCAAATGTGGGAGCAGCAAATCTTGTAGGGCAGAGCGTTTAAGGAAAACAAAATTAAAGGTGTAACAGCACGCAGTGTTAAAGCCATGTACACAGTACAAAAATGGCTAAGTTTATTCAAAGTCTTGGATATTTAGGTCAGAGGTTATTTAAACTGGTGCTCCTTCAAACAAAGCTTCCTTGGCCTTCATGCCTTGCTTCAGAGCATCTCCCCACCAGTGTAAAACAAAGCCCACTCTAGACCAAAGTGCTCAGAGGAAATAAAAGCCAACCAACAGAGAGGATAAACAAAACCCAGCTGTGCCCCAAAGCACTCAGAAGTCATATGCTATTTACAGCAAACAACAGGTGGCTTTGCTTTGGGATGGAAGTGGGGAATATGATCCTGTCTTGGACAACGAGAGCCCATCGTCTTGGTCCTTTCCCACTTCACTCTTGCTTTACCACACAGCAGCTTTCATTCCAAAGCTTCCACCAAGTCCGGTTTCAGCTTCAGCACGTGACCCTCAACGTCGGTTTAATTAAACACTGCTATTCAGAGAATAAAGGCAAAGACCAAGATAGGGGTGAGGGAGGGGTGGGACGAGAGCTTTCTTAGCAGAGCCCCAAAGTTCAGACACAGGCCTCCTCAGATGAGGAAAATGATGCCTTCAGACACCATGACCTGGTTGTCGTCCTGCATTTTGGTCAGTGCTGCCTGGATCTCCTCTGGAGAGAAGGGCTCGTCTTTGTCCTGGTTGATGGATTCTGTGAGGCGATTCATGCCCACTGACTGGGCGTGAGCTTCCCGGAACACCCCCAAGAGGGCCACCTTGAATGCCTTCAACCTGCCCCAAACAGGGAAAAATGGGTGAAGGAGGAGTAAACAAACCCAAATGCTTTCATGCAAGATCTATGTTGGGAAAGCCTAAGGGTTAGTACAGTATAGCAGTCCCCCCCCCCACACACAAAAACATGCACACATGTACATGTGCCTATGATGACTACTCCACACACGTTTCTCCCTTTAAAACTAAACTGTTGTATTATAGAGCTTCCTGAAACCTTCAATTTGAGCACTGAGAAACAAAAGCATCCTATATAATAAAAGCCTAATATGCAAATCCACTGAACGGCGTAAAGACCGGTTGCTATGACATGCACTGACCACCAGGGGGCAGACACTCAACGCAGGAGCTGCCCCCTGGTGGTCAGTGCACTCCCCTCAGTCAGAAGCCGGGCTCATGGCTGGTGAGTGAAGTGGCAGTGGCAGGAGCCTCTCCCTCCTCCGTGGTAGTGCTAAGGAGCAGTGAGCCGAGCAGTAAGGAGCAGCGTGCAGGCGGGCAGTAAGGGGTCCTGGACTGCGAGAGAGCTCGGGCTGGGCTGTGAGGACCCCCCCGCCTTACCTCCCCCAGTGTATGAATTTCGAGCACCAGGCCTATAGTTTTAAAATAAGAGGCCTTTGAAGGTGTGGGAAATTGGCGTTCCCACATACTGTTGGTAGAAATGTAAACTGGGATGGGATCTTTGGGTGGCAATTTAGCAACAAGCACTAAAATTTTAAAGTACATACATATCCTTTGACCCAGGAAGTCCATTTCTAGAAATTAACATTACCGTTAGCTACACTTGCACAAGTGCACAGATAAATGAGGATGTTTTACTGTAAACAGTAGGAACCTAAATGTCAACATTTTACACATCCATACTATGGAAACCCTGCAGTCATTAAAAAGAGATCTGTATGAGCTGATTCAAAAGTGCTTTCAGATATAGTTCAATTGTTTTCTCTCATGAGGGGAATTACAATTGATTTTAATGTTTCTTCCTAAATACGTTTCAATGTTTTCCAACTTCTTCAGTAAACATATTGTGTTGTGTGTGTTTAAGGTACTAAAAGAAAAAAGCAAAACTTAACCATGGAGTTTTTTAGGTGCCCAGTAAAAAAATTTCTCCATAAGACTATTTCTAAAACTCTGGTGGTAAAACTCTTCAACTCAAAACAAATGAATTGTCAATTTGAGTTGAAGAGATTTACCACTAGAGTTTCAGGGAGCTGTATCTATAAATTACAAATATGAATATATTTTTATATGTAAACATACCTATACCTATATCTACATCTACATATATCTCCTACTGAGAAGAGCCAAGTGTCAAAGACACAAACTCTGTCCTTGCTCTAAGACTCTTCCTCCTGACTTCACTGGGTCTTCAGGTTTAAAATTCCCACAGAGAGAATTGTTTAGAAAGCAAATGGTAAAGTGCAAACACCTAGGAATTCTGAACAAAGGGTATACAAGAGTTCTTTACAAACTATTTTTGCAACTTTTTAAAGTTTGAAAGTATAATCAAAATATAAATGTTTTTAGAAATCCCTGGGCCTCTGGTTTTAAGCTCTGTTGACACGCAGCTTGTTTCATACCCTCTCCCCTAGAAGAAATCCTTGCCTCAGCGTCACACATAAAATCCCTTCCCTACTCACCTGGATTCACTCAACTCCACCTCCGGGGATTCCTTGGTCTCCTGTGAGTCCACTGACTTTGGAGTTTGCACTTTAGAAGATAAATAGTGTCAGAGGGTGAGAGGACAACAAGGAAGCCATTTGCATACACACCAGAGAAGTGATCTCTGCTCCCCACCCTCACTGAGCCTGCTGAACACTATTTCCTAGAGTTATTCCGGGGCCAGGCAGGACAATTAGGAAAAAGGGAACTCTCCAATGAATGAGCAATATAAGCATGTGTCAGGCAGGAGACCTCAATACACATGATCTGGGATGTTTACGCCAGGTTGGCAAAGAGCACAGTTCATCAAAGAGAGAAGCAAACAACTGCCAGACCTTATTTTCCAGGTTCACTGAGTGTCTGAGGCTCTCTTGGGACAAACCTCTTGGACACAGGGTCCCAAGCAGAATCATATGGGAGTTCCCACAAAATGCAGTGCACAGAGCAACTAAAAATATTATCAATAGGGATGCTTTCTTACCTTGAGGCATTTCCTTCTCTGTGTCACTGAAGTCATAGGGGTCATATGAGTCCCCATCCCCAGCATCTGAGCGATGACGAGTCTTCCTCCTAAAAGACCCATCGCAGTTAAGAAAAGCTTTAGGGAGCCCTGCCTGTATCTCTGATCATAGAGAAAAGGAACCAGAACCTTTGACAATCAAAGTCAAACACCCTGGCCGGTGTTCTCAGTGGTTAGTGTCATCC